>NW_012102943.1:3708758-3750257 GCF_000951045.1 Mandrillus leucophaeus | reverse complement strand
TTTTTTGAGATGGAGTCTCACTCAGTTGTCCAGGCTGGAGTGCAGTAGCACAATCTTGGCTCACTGCAACCTCCATTTCCCGGGTTCAAGCAATTCTCTTGCCTCAGCCTCCCAAGTAGCTGCGACTACAGGCACGCACCACCATGTCCAGCTATTTTTTTGTTTGTTTTTTGTATTTTTAGTAGAGATGGGGTTTCACCATGTTGTTCACGATGGTGTCCATCTCCTGACCTCATGATCCACCCAGCTCGACCTCCCAAAGTGATGGGATTATAGGCATGAACCACTACACCTGGCCTGCTTTTCAAGCTTATACTGGAATGTTGTAAAATTATAAAGTATGTACAAGATTTATATGAAGAAAACTACAAAACTCTGATGAAAAATATCAAATACGAACATAAATCGAGCTATATTCCATGCTCATGGATAGAAAGGCTGAATATTGTCAAGATGTCAAGGCTTATAATTGATTTATAGATTTAATGCATTTCCAATCAAAATGTCAGTGAGGTGTTTTTTTGTTGTTGTTGTTCTTGTTGTTGTTTGTTTTTTGACCAGAATAACTGATTCTAAAGTTTATATGAAGAGACAAAGACCCAGAACAGCCAACACAATATTGAAGGAGGAGAATAAAGTCAGAGGACTGATACTAGCCAACTTCAAGACTTAATATAAAACTACAGTAAGAGAGCCAGTATAGTTTGGCCAAAGAATAGACAAAGAGATCAGTGAAACAGTATAGAGACCCCAGAAATAGACCAAGGTAAATATAGTCAACTTACCTTTGACAAAGAAGCACAGGCAATACAAGGGAGAAAAGATAGTCTTGTCGACAAATCGTGGTAGAACAACTGGACATTGACTTGCAAAATAAATAAATAAATAAATAAATAAATAAATAAATAAATAAAAAGAATCTAGCACAGACCTTATAGCCTGCAGAAAAATTAACTCAAAATGCATCATAGATCTAAATATAAAATAAAAACCATGACAATTCTAGAAGATAGCATAAGAAAAAATCTAGATGACTGTTGGTTTGGTGACAACTTTTTAGACATAACACCAAATGTACAATTCATGAAAGAAATAATTGATGAGGTGGACTTTATTAATATTAAAAATTTTGCCCTTTGAAAGACATGGTTAAGAGAATGACAAAGCAAGAAAATATTTGCAAAAGACATACTTGATAAAGGACTATTATCCAAAATATAGAAAGAACTCTTAAAATTCTATAATGACAAAATGAACAACCTAATTTTAAAAATGGACCAAAGACCTTAATAGACACCTCACCAAAGAAGATATTTATATGGCAAATAAGCAAATGAAAAGATGCTGCACATGTATCATCAGGGAATTGCAGATGGAGATGACACACCACTATATACCTATAAAAATAACCAAAATTCATCATACTGATAGCATCAAATGCTAGGAAGAATGAAGAGCAACAGTAATTCATACACAATTGGTTGGAATGCAAAATGGTTTAGCCACTTTGGAACACAATTTGTCTGTTTTTTTTGCAAAACTAAACATATTGTTATCATACAATCCAGCAATTGAGCTCCTTGGTATTTACGCCAAGGAGTTGAAAATGTTGATACAAAAACCTGCACACACGTATACAGGAGCTTTATTCGTAATTGCTAAAACTGGAAAGCAACCAAGACATTTTTCAGTAGGTGAATGGATAAATTGTAGTGCTTCTGACAACAGAATATTATACCACGCCAAATTGAAATGAGCTATCAAACCGTGAACAGACAGGGAGGAATCTTCAATGCATATACTAAGTGAGAAAAGTCAATCTGAAAAGTTTATGCACTGTATTATTTCAATAATATGACATTCTGGAAAAGGTAAAACTATGGAGAAAACAAAAAGATCAATGGTTGCCAGAGGTTGGGGCGGGGGAGGAAGAAGAAGAGATAAACAGGCAGAACACAGAGAATTTTTAGGGCAACGAAATTATTCTGTAAAATACCACAGTGGTAGATATGTGTCATTACATGTTTGTCTGAGCCCACAGAATGCACAATGCTAAGAAGGAACTCTAATGTAAAATATGGACTCAGGGTGATAATGATATGTGTCGATGTAGGTTCATCAGTTTAACTAATTTACCACTCTGGAGGAGGATATTGACAATGAGGGAGGCTGTGCCTATGTGGGGTAAGGAGGCATATAGGAAATCTCTGTACCTTCCCCTCAATTATGCTGTGAACTTTAAACTGCTCTAAAAAGTAGTCTTTTTAGAAAACTTTTTTTAAAAGTACCTTATTTAGTCACGACCAATTGTTTAAGAAGTATGAAGGAGTCTACTGCTTACAGTCAAGGAGATAAAGAAATGAACTGGAGCACTGGGGTAATCCAGATGAGAGGACTTCTAAGAATCACAGTTATACTGGGTGATTTCAGCTCCATCGCAGTGCCCATCTCCCATAGGGCTTGTGAAGGCCGTGCTCCCAGAACAAGGAAGAAGCCAAACACATCATTAAAAAATGTAAAAATAGAAAATTAAACAAACCACCGAAACAATATTAATATGGGCTTGGCAGGTCTGTGCCAACAATTGTGCAGCCTTAACTTTGTCCTGTGAGGACAGAAGTGTAAACAGACACTTAAGGATATTTTGTATAAAGAAATAAATAGGCAGACACAGACAGACTCACAACAGACAGTGACAGACTTACAGAGCACTTTCAGATTTAGACAGGAACTGGTCTATTGCAGAAGAACAGGAAGAAGCTGGAGACAGGGGAACAGCCACTTTTAGTTGAAACAGAAAACAGCCACAGATGAAGGAGAGCCAAGCAGAATTTGGGAAAGAAAAAAGAAGAAGAAGAAAAAAAACATAGAGATTAGTAGACACGTGATCTCAGCCTAAATGAACTTGCCAATATTCTTAAAGTGCTTTTAGAGGAAGATAAGGAGGGGAGCATAATTATTGCACAACATGGTTATGCCACACTGTATGTCTAAAAAGCACACTTAAGTTAGTGTTTCATTTGAGTCTTGCAACAACTTGGGATGTTCACAGGACACATTACTACCTTAATTTATCAAGTAAGGGAACTCAGCCTCCTCTTTTCTCCTGTGGCTAATCTCCATGATATGTCTGTGTTGAAGGATCTTTGAAAATATAGTTGAATATATATGTCCACTTCCTCCGTATAGTCATCTGTGACCATCTCAATGTGATACTCCCTTTCCTTCTTTTAAATAAACAGCACTTTCTGCTTCTGCAATTCATTTAACAATATAAGCCTCTGTGGTTTGTTAAATGCAACTGCAAGTGAATTGAAATAGCACATTTTCAGATAAATTACAAACCTTTTGGGAAAAGGAGCCATGACTTACTCATTCAGCACAGTTAGGTATTTCACTGACCATTAATTGAGCAATGGTGGCGGAGAGTTAAATGTCCAGTATTCTAATCCCAACTCCGTTACTAAGTAGCCTTGCAACCTCAGACCTCCCTACGGTTCAATTTCCACATCTACACATAGAGACAATACCAGTACCCTCTGTCAGCGAGTTATGGTGAATAGTAAATGAAGTAAGGCATGTTCATCATGTATAAATAATGCCTGGCATAACATTTATAAATATCAACTAGCATCATTTTAATGCAACTTTAAGTTAAATACATGATTAAGTGGTCATTTAGACCTCCAATTTTTTCTTCCTTCAACTTGATTTGTCTTGTATTTCATTAGCCTGATGATATGCCTTGGTATCCTGAACTAACAAAGCTCTCTTAGTGTTACCATCTGAAAACTATGTCTATTTTATGAAAATTTCCAATTTCAGTAATTCATATGCCAGTATGAAAATTTAAGAAAGAAACTCAAAAACTTTCAATGGGCTCTAAGTAATCATTTGAAGATTTAAGTATCTGGGTATCTGCATGTCATGCTTCTCTGAAAATTAAACTTCAAGGCAATAAGGATCCATTCACTCAAATCGCAGCAGGATTGTTGCATTTTAGTGCACAAAGGGTAGCCAAAACCATTCCTTCACTCTTGATCTCCTACAATTAAGCAGTGTTGAATGTTCCTGCATGGGGCTACAATTACACATGAGATAATATTATGAATTACTACAAGTCACCAATATTTGGCATATATATGTTGTTTTATTAGACCTTAATAATTATTTAATTATGATCCTGACAACTTTTACATGCCTATTTAATATTTCTTTCTAAATTCAGATAACAATGGTGGGTTTTTTTGGATATAACCCTTAAGGAGTTAAATGACTGAACTTTTGAGTGCGCACCATGTAGATAATATAGACATGTCTGAAATTACTGAGCAAATTCTGGCAAAAAAAAAAAAAAATCACAGCCCTTTCCTTGTGAAAATTTCAGAAGAGGATATAATGCTTATGAACACTTGTTTGCATCACAACATGCTTAAAAATGATAAATGCGATTAATGTCACACAATAATGTTAAGATGAAATATAAGGTATTACTATAAAACAAAACTTCAGATTTTCAGAAACGGTATAATTTGTATAACATGCCTTATTCACAGTCCCCTATTTATGTCAACCTTGCTAAATTAGCAGTATAGTTTTCCTGAGACCTCTGGCTGTTTGTATTTTTCATTGGCTGGAATGACCATGTAAAACCACACCAACGTTAACCTATGTTTTTACATACAGAGATTGTCACTTACATTTGTATTGCAAACCATAATTGTACAAAGCCCTTGGACATCCATTATTCTGTTTTCTACTCACCACAAACTCTTGAGGTTGGTATGGTGAAAAGGAGGGTTACACATTTCCCCCAACCCCCACTTCCCAGACAATGTAGAAAACTTTAAATGACCATGGCATAAGCCTATGCTAGAAGGTCAATCTTTCCATTCTTAAGTTTGGATATGTTTGATACAGGCAGGGCCTTAGTCTGTCAGCCTGGGAGAGAGCTGAGGTAGGTCACAGGCCTAGGAAGCAGCACAGATGGCTGTTGTGTTAGCTGTGGTGTGAATGGTGATGTGACAGGCCAGGGATTGGTTGGTGGCTAGCCAACTGCCTGACAGCAGGTGTTAGGAAACCTCAAAGCCAAGAAGACAGGGCTTATGTAGCCAACAAAAAGAAGAGGTCAGTAGAGACATGGGATCCCAGAACATTGGCTCAAAGTGCTTCAAACACCTGGATAACTCCCAGACCTTCTTTGAGTTTCTAAGAATCCCAGCTTTCCTTATTACTTCTATCTCCTTTACTCTCACAGGAACTCTTGGCTACTTAAAATGGTCTTATCTACAAATATTAAGTTATAAGACCCTACACTTGTTTGCCGTTGCCTTAGAAGGAAGAACTAAATCTACCCACCATAGGGATCCATAAGGGTGTCTTTCTAGGAAGGGAGGTCTTCTTGTCCTCTTCCTCAGACTGAGAGTTCTGTGTCGCAACAGTTGGGGAACAAGTCTCAGAACTGCTTCTAAGCACAGCTTACTTCCATCATTGGAAACAGATGCCATTTGCTTATCCTAGCATGGCAAAACCCTGTCTATGAAGTGTATTTTATTTATTCTGCCCTATACATCGAGGACAATGCTGAAGATTATTGATATGGCTTGGCTGTGTCCCCTCCCAAATCTCATCTTGAATTGTAGTTCCCATAATCCCCATGTGTGGTGGGAGGAACCCAGTGGAAGGTAATTGAATCCATAGGGGCAGTTACCCCATGCTGCTTTTCTCATGATAATGTGTGAGTTCTCATGAGATCTGATGGTTTTATAAGAGACTTTTTCCCCTTTTGCTAGGGACGTCTGCTTGCTCCCGCCATGTGAAAAAGCATGTATTTACTTTCCGTTCCGCCATGATTGTAAGTTTCCTGAGGCCTCCCCAGCCCTGCAGAACTGTGAGTCAGTTAAACCTTTGTAAATTACCCAGTGCTGGATTTATCTTCATTAGCAGTGTGAAATGGATGAATACGCTTCTTAAACATAGTTTTTATTATCTTTGCAGCAACAATACCAGGAAACATAAATTTACATACTGCTCCACAGTAAAGTCTATTTGAATCTCCCAACTTAAAAAAAAAATCTGAGCTAAAGCTGGTTTAAGTACTATAGAAACAACAGGGTGATATGAAGATAAGATGACTCCTTTTATAAACGAACTGCAAAACGTTAGCTTTTTTTATAGTCATCAACACACTCTAATGCTGTACCACTGTGATCTTAACTTTGTTTAAACATCAATCCTTGTGCACACTTTGCTTAAATGAGTCTTGCCATAGCCTTTGGCCTACACCAAATAATAAAACGGTTCTGATCTGACTACACAAGATCTGCTGTCAAAAATGTACTGCCTCCTCACCTGAACATTTTCCCAGTCCAAATACCTCTGCTTGTCATAGTGGCAAGCTGAGTCCTGGCACATTCTGAAGCCAGCTCTGCCCTGGGTAGGAACCATTAGAAGGCTGCTGGCTGCTGCCAATGTATCTCTCTCTCTGCAGCATAAACAATAAGTTCCTACACGGGGGTTGTGTTTGTTTGGTCAGGGCTTTATCCATTAGGCTTGGTCATCAGCAGTTGGCTGGTTACAAATGCAGTCCTGAGACCAAATGGCTGGAATCCAATTATCCCAGCTTCCTGTCTGCATAACCACGCCAGGGAGGAACATAGTCATGTTTGCCTGCCTTGTCAGGCTCCTAGGATGCAAAGTATATCATTTGGAGAAAACTAACAAACAACAGATCCTCAGATATTTTGATGGAGAGGCAGCATGGTGTGGAAAGAGGACACATTGGTCCAGAATGCAAAATCTCTGGCGCTAGTCCACATTCCGCCTCTTCCTGGCTCAGTATCTAACTCTTCATTTCTCCAAGCTTCATTTTCTCATGTATCAGAGGGAGATCATAACAGCAACCACAGGGTGGTTGGGAGCTTCTAGTGAAATGATGTATTTAAAAGAGCTTTGAAAATTATAATAATGGTAATGGTGATGGTGATGATAATATCAATGATAGCTGACAGTTATTGAGAGCCTGTTGTGAGAAAGGCACTGTCCTATTTGTTTGATGTGCACTATCTTATTTAATATTCACAAGTATCTTTTGAAGAACTGATGACAATGGTGATGATATTAATAAGGATAGCTAACATTTCTTAAATATTTACTATATATAAGCCTCCATTCTCAGCATTTTAAGCATATTAACATATGCAGCTTCCCAACACATAAAATAAGTACTATTATCATCTCTACTTGAGATATGAGGAAAATTAGATACAGAAGTTGGGCAATTTGCTCAAGATCATACTGATGGTAAGAGGCCATAAGGATTCAAATGCAGGCATTCTGACTATAGAATAGGAGTTGCCAACTTTTTGAGAGTTGGTAAACTTTTTCTATGAAGGGCTAAATGTAAGTATTTTTAGGCCTTGAAGCCACATGCAGTCTCTGTTGCATACTCCTTTTTGCTTTCCTTTTCTTTTTTTCCTGTTTGATTGTTGTTGTTTGTTTTATACCCCTTTACAAATGCAAAAAAATCATTTTTAGCTCAAGGATCACACAAAAAACACGCATAAGGCTGAACTTGGCCCACAGAGCTGTAGTTTGCTAACTCTTGCTCTAGAAGTAATTTCTTTTTTTGAGATGGAGTCTCGCTCTGTTGCCCAGGCTAGAGTGCAATGGCACAATCTGTGCTCACTGCAACATCCACCTCCCAGATTCAAGCGATTTTCCTGCCTCAGCCTCCCAAGTAGCTGGGATTACAGGCACCCACCACCATGCCCAGCTAATTTTTGTATTTTTAGTAGAGATGGGGTTTCACCATGTTGACCAGGCTGGTCTTGAACTCCTGACCTCAAATGATCTGCTCACCTCAGCATCCCAAACTGCTGGGATTACAGGCATGAGACACGGTGGGCCCAGCCTCTAAAAGTAATTTCTATTTTACAGATAAGAAAACTAAAGATCAAAAGCTTCAGGTGTTTAACTAAGGCCATTCAATAAGTGCTGAAATCAGGATCTGAATCCAGTTTTGTTTACTTTCAAAAACTGTGTCAACCTGCACTATACTGTCTCCGTGTATGCTGTTACAATGTAGGATATTGTTACTGAGTTAGGGATACTGTATTTTCTCCAGTCAATTTTCAAATTGAATATACTTTCTCCTCTAGGAACAGACTTGGGGACCAGATAGCAGGCTGAGAGTTAGCCAATCCCATGCCTAGTACAATACCTGACACACAACAGGCATATAATAAGTAACTCCCTGTTGAGTGAAATAATTCTGATTTCTGGTTGAATTCAGTCATTCCTTAATATCTCAGCCATTTGCCCAGACTCTTCTGTATTTTGCACTTGAAACTTGTCTTCCTTGTAAAGGAAGGCAATAATATATTCCTTAATCCAGTTTCTAGGGAACCTGGAACAATTTATGAGATAATTTCCATAGACTATTTGGAGGAAAGAAAGATGTTATATGTAGAAATATTATTTTTACAATGAGTCATTGTGCTCACAAAAATGGTACTAGAAGACTGTACTTACGACTTCTAAATAAATACATCACTAACCACAGACAGGAAAATAGGGAGAACCTAGTGACTTCATTATAAATCACTTTTGTTTTATCCACCAATACAGTTTCACATTAAAGCAGGGATTTTAATTTTTATTTAACCTTGGATTTTTACTTCAGGGAATAAATGAACTTCTTAGAAATGTGGCAAAAATTGTGTGCATATGTCCGGATTTTCAGGGAAAAGATCATAGATTTCATCAGACTCTCAAAAGGATTTATTATGCCTTAAATGTTAGTACTACAGTAGAATTGTTTCCGTGCAGTTTACCTTCGATGGGAAAAAGGGAAACATGAAAGTTGCTGGTGTGTGGTGATCAGTACTAGGTTTTGCAGATGTCCTTGTCCGTGTGATGCTTTCTTATACTCTCAAGATACTCACATAGGATCCCACTCACCAGTTTCCCACTGGCATAGGTGTCTGGGTCTGCAAACCGGTCTGGAAGATTAATCACAGTCCAGGCTGGCCACAATGATCAGCACTCAGAGCACCCAACGGGGTATATGCAGCCACAGAAGGTGGCAATACAAAGTCTCTTCCCTTTTATCTGCGGCCCCAAGATCAGGCCCATGGGGACTTTCATAACAAGCCCTGAGTCTATTATTTTGCATTACTAGCACTTAGCACAATTCCTGGCACACAGTGGGTATCTCCTTAAAGTTTGTTTAAATGAAAACAAGCAAAATGTTGAACTTGGTAGCATTTTTTCCTTACATTTCTGAGACGGTTAATAAAGTTGTTTCATTTCTTTTATCTCCTGAGATGCTCTATCTGTATGGACCCACGTGTCTTTGTCAATTAGAGAATGACTTTTACCTTGTCCTATTTTTTTGCTGGTGGTGCTGGTGATGTTGGTGTTGGTATTGTTGGTTAGTTTTATGTGGAGATAGCTAATTTGGATGCTTCTCTTGTATGTAGGGCTGAGAACACCCATGGAGATTATGGTTGCTGCCCCAGGGAACCACGTCCTGTGGGAAAATGTATTAAACAGATCACGGTGGGCTCCATTAGGTTTCATAGACAAGGCAGTCAATGAACTTGGCCTTGGTTTTAACTGATAGGCGATGGAAGAAAAGCATGGTTAGTGGGCTGCAACAGAGCAGGGAAAAGTTGCACACAACCTGAGAGCTGAAATACGAAGTACTCTGAATTGGACACCGTATTGTAGGAGTGAATGACGTATTGATGAGCAACTGGCATTACTACTTAAAGTTTTGGAGTAGAGTTGCTGAATATAGAAAATTTTAGGAGGGTATAACTTTATTTTTTCTTTCTGTATTTATTGTTGTGTGTGTATGTGTGATTTAAAAAGCATCAACCTGATGGTATGTCCAGATGTAGAGGGAAAGGAGGTAGAATATAGTCATGGTTGTCCTCATATGAAGTGATGAGCAGTGAAAGACCAGATAAGTTGTATCAAAGTAAGAGAGTTTGAAGAATAAATGTAAGAGACTTGGAAGGTACGAAAATAAAAAATGACTTCTCACCTAGAATATTAGACAATCGGTAATAATAATAGTAGTATCTTGAATTTGTTACCCAGTCTTATATATTTTAGAATATGGTATCTTAATGAACCTCACTGGTCTTACTACTTTTTGCCTAGCTTTCTGTTTTTTGTGACTACATATTTCTCACCTATTAGCATAATCACCATTGCTGTTTGTTCAGTGGCCATTGAACAAAATTGATTTATGTATCACTCCTCTAACAACACAAAAACACTTGTCAAGTAATTGAATAAAATTTGGTGAGGTAGTCTAGGGCATCTGTTTCATGAGAAAGCTGAGACCCAGAAGAGTAAGTGGCTTGCCAGAATTTACCTAGTTGATGAATGTCAAAATGCAAGGTGGAATCAGAATCCATGTCTTTTTTTTTCCATTATTCAGGCTACCACAGTAAAACCATCTGCTGCAATAGGAAGGTCTGAATAGCAAAGAAATGCCAGGAAATTAGAGAATAAATAGAGAATGCTCTCCACCGAGAAGGCTACTATTAGATGAGACAGAATTCAAGAATGATTTTGGCCTTTTAGTCTTACAAGTTCAGTGTTTCCAGATGGCTCTGTGCTGAGGAGAGGAGATGCAATAATAAGGGTGACCCTGATAAGAGTATCCTTTCCTAGTTCCTTCCACTGACTCACATCCCTTGACCAACTGCCTACTCTCTAGCTGGCTGGGACAAGAGGTCCCACCAGAAATGGTGCCTCTGCTCAGCCAGCCAAGGTCTTTTCACTTGAAATTACAGAACCCTGACTTGGGTTCTCTTTCACAAAGCCTTAGTAGCTGATGACTCATGATCTTCCCAGCAGCAAGTTTCCCAAGGATGTTAAAAAGAGATTGCTACAAGACTTTGGAGAAAGAATGTAGGGTGGGGTTGGGGGTTGCTGATCTTTATCCTGGCCAAGAATTTCATCATTAAGCAGTGGCATATGGGTCCCTATTTGTACCCTATTGACAGGAAGACCATATACTGATGATTGCCATGCTAATTGAGGGGACCAAGGCCGGAATGAAATGACGTAACCCCCTAATGGCATTCAATATGGAGAAAAACTAAATTGAAATTAAATTATCTGATCTCAACCAAGTTTTTAAAAGTACAGATAATGTCTGCCCTTTCATTCAGGACTCCAGACCAATTTAAATGACTATTCATCCAGGCTATTAGGCTACCCTCACATATTATAAAATATCTTCTAATTTCAGAGGGAGTGTCTCTTTGGTGTTTGGTGGCATTACTTCTGTCTCTCACCTAGGCAGCCAGAAAAGTAGAGCATGGATTCTCAACATAGACAGATCTAGGTTTGTAGCCTGGCTCTGCTCATTATAACTTGTATGACCTTTGGTTAGAAACTTAGTCTAGGTGGGTGGATTACCTGAGGTCAGGAGTTCAAGACCAGCCTGGGCAACACGGTGAAACCCTATCTCTATAAAAATACAAAAAATTAGCCAGGCATGGTGGCACATGCCTGTAAACCCAGCTACTCGGGAGGCTGAGGCAGGAGAATTGCTACAACCCAGGAGGTAGAGATTGCAGTGAGCCGAGATGGCACCACTGCACTCCAGCCTGGACGACAGAGTGAGACTCCTTCTCCAAAAAAAAAAAAAAGTAGTCTCCTTAAGCCTCATTTTACTTATCCATAAAATGGGCATTATATACAATAATAATAAAAATAATAATAGAAACTACCAATTATCTCCCTGGCAGTGTGTTGCTATTGCTATCATAATTTTATTTAAATTATACAAACCTCATGAGTTAGGTAGTGTTAACACCTCTATTTTTACCAATACAGAAACTGAAGCTCAGAGAAATTAATTAAGGTGTCCAACAAAACAAATTTGGCAAATCGGGAAACAGGGATTCAATCCAGTCAAAACTTTTTATGAGAATTAAATGTTACCAAATATGTAAAGTGTTTAGGTAATCCTGACTATCTTATATTCTCAATAAAGTTGCATCCTTTTACTGTCTTAGAAGGTAAAATGAGACTCTTGCTTGCGAGACACATTAATTGGAAAGGATTAAGAGACATATTAGGAACGTCATAATAAGACACTGAATGACAAGTACATACCATTTTCCATGCGTGCAGATTATGTTTCTTCTCTGACTCCACAGCCAAATCCCTTACTATCTCCATCTTCTCCTGAATAGCCTTCTTAACCTCTCCCTTCTCAGATTAGACAACTGGCAGAGAAACAATCACTGCCTGCCACTTCCACCGCTTCCCCGCTCCTGGTTTCTCAACACCCTTTCCATATGACTCCACATACTGCTTCTGAATTTCAAATGTCATGAAATTCAGAGTAATAATAGTAACAGCTACACTTCAGTGAGAACTTACTGTATGCCAGAGACTGTGTGCCACTATTTATATGCTTTAACCCACTGACGCCTCATCACACTGGATGGGCAATGTGCTATGATTATCCCCTTGCAAAGACGAAACTGAGGCTCAAAGATTTGAGGAACTTGCTTGTGTCACACATTCAGTAACTGGTAGACTCTAAATCTCAACTTATGGCCATCTAATGTCAAAGCCCAAGCTCCTAACTGAAGACAGTTTCTCAATTTACAAATGGCAAAACTTCAGGCAGAAAGGTGCAGAGACATGCCCAGTCACACAGCAAATTAGAAAGGATGCTGCTGAAAAATCTGACATTTTCTGACATCTTTCGTATATGCTTTGTTACACTCTAGCCTGAATAACTCTCACTGGGTCCATTCTACATCTATGGCTCAGTTCACACTTCATTTGCTCTACGTTGTCTCAATAAATGCCATTATTGGTGAAATGGAGGCCAATGTCCTCTAGGATTACACAATGTCAAGTAACCAACAAAACTTCGGTCTGCTTCATCACAGCATTCTATAAATACAAAACTTTAAGCTTAAGTCATTTTTCATAGACAGGACCAAAAGAGAAAATACACTTGCCATAACTCAGGGATATAACGGTATTTTAAAACTCTAATCTTTCTGCCACTTGCAAAAGGTAGGATAAACATCTTGATTTTATTCAAAACTGTCACTGAAAGAGTTTTCTCTTATCAGAAGGCTGCAGCTTTTGCAGTGGGTGGAGTATTAATGGCAGAGCAGCACTGAGATTTGGGACTGAAGGGGCAAAGCAGACTGGTACAGTGGAGATGCCGTAACAATGAAAACCTTCACATTCTTTCAAACAAATACATCCAATGAATTTATTTGATAACTTCAGTGCACAAAAACCTGTGTTGGGCACTAGGAAAGAGAAAGATGAGCAATAAGAATTGGCCACAGTTCTCAAAGAGCACAAAATCTAGTAGGAGAGATCAAAAAGAACATAATTAATGAAGCGCACTGAAAAGCATATCGAAATGTCACAGGAGAAGAACAAATAAAGTGTTTCGGGGCTGGAATAGGTCAAAAACCTCATGCAGTCCTGGAGGCTGGAAAAGACTTCGGGTAGGAGGTGGTATTTGAAATACACCATGTAAGAGGTGCCAGGGGAAGCATGCCCAGTGGAAAGAACAGCAGGAGTAGTAGCTGAATGTGCAAATCCAAAGAGTTGAGCATATTGTTTGCTTTGCAGGGATGAGGGGAATAACTGGAAGAAAAACTCTGACAGTGGACTTAGAGAAAGTATTGGTAGGCCATGAGGAGTCCTTGAGGGGTTTTGATTGGGGAAATGGCATGCTGAAAGTTACGCTTTAGAGCCTAATTCCCCAATGCAGATGAAAGATAATGTCAGTTGTAGAAAGGATGATGTCAGTAAGGATAGAGATAAGGAAATGCATGAGAAAGTCTACGATTACATAGCCAGATTGATTTCCACTCATTTCTGATAAAATAATTTTTATCAAGAATCACTTTCTGGCTGGCCAATAATTGGCTTTTCCTTCCAATTAGATGCCATTTGGAACTAGCTAACTTGAAATCAACGAAGACCTACTGCATAAATGCATCTTTGTTTGCAGACAGCCAAAATTCCACGGAGAAACAAAGAGGCAAAGGGGAATAGTGCACAAGAAGAGAATCCATCCATTTCAAAGATTGTTCTTGCTGCTAACAAGAACAGGCCTCAGGTGAATCAAGTCCCCTTAGATTTGGTGGAACCTGCGCTCCATTTCCAGCCGCAGGTAATTTCTGCATCCTTAAAAATTCCAGATTAACTTCTCTGACGTACAGCCTGGTTTTCTGATCCCTATGATGGGAAAATGATACTTAGCTTAATAGGGTTAAATGAGGTGTCTCATGTAAAATGCTTTCACCGAGGCTGACATGTAGTAACTGGTAAATGGCACCAAAGCTACTGGATTATGATCAGCCTTTACTCACTTCTCTGATCCCATCTCCTACCACTTTTTTTCACATTCATTAGGCTATACTGGCTATGTCAAGCACATTTCTGCCCCAGTGCATTTGTATTTGCCTTTCCCTTTACCTGACGCGATATTCCCTCAGATGAAATATATGCCTGACTCCTTAGCATTCTTGTCCCCCATCACAGAGCACACCTCCTCCATCTAACCGCGCCTAACTACTTCAACTGAAACATCCCCTTGCCCATCTCTATTTTTTATTCTTTTTATAGCACGTATCAGTATCTAAACTTGTCTTATTCATGTATATATGTCTCCTTGTTTATTTTCTGGTTTCTGACACGAGAGAGTAGAGACCTTGTCAGGTTTCTTTATTAGTAGGTTTCTGGCAAGAGACCCTACCTCATAGCTGGTGTTCAGAAAATCTCTTTTTCTCTGAATGCCATAGTGCTATTGAGAGAATTAAACTATAACAAATAGAAACCACGTAGCGCACAGTAAGTGCTAAATCAATACTAGTATCTTCCCCTTGAATGAATCTAGAGATGCTCCAACATGAAAATAGACAATTTGTAAAGAAATCAAGAAAGAGGGCATTCTCCCAAGGGTAGGTTAGTTTGAAGGTGGGTTCTGCAGGAGTTTTCTGGGGTCTAGTAGCAGGTGCCTCACAACCAGTGAAGGCTCAGATCTCTATTCTAGGAAGGAAGTTTCAGGAGACAGTGTGCTTTCTGATTGGAAGAAGAGATTTTGTAACGGGGAGGCGTGATTTTGAGGAAATGACTGTCACCTGGAAAAAACAGTTCATGGCAGTATTATGAACACCGCCTCAGAAAAGCTAAGGACAGGAGGAAAATAAGCACCAGCACAGAGGATATTCCCTGGTCAAGCGATTGGGCTTTAGGCTCCCAAGAAGATTCCTTCCAGGGCATAGATTACAATAACCAGAGATAGGGGATCCAGACCTACCTATTCCCCATCCGGCTTGAATCTTTCATGTGATGGAATTCCAGGTAAATTTGTGAATGAAGAAAGGATTCTGATGTGAGAACCTAATTCTTCTCCACCCCTGGCATTTTATATGTGAGAAGATAGGTCCCAAGAGGTAAACAAAAGAGCTAAGTCTATTTTACTCTGGACATTGCTCTGTCTCCTGACTGCTGACAGGGTTCATTCCATTGTTCCACACCCAGAAGAGATGGTACCTAGATTTCACTGACACATAACCTGGGCCTAAGGGAGACGAACTCCAGGCTCTTGGATGGCTCATGACACCACCCACCTTCCCCAGTTTTTTTTTTTTTTTCCCTAAAAGCTTCAGCAGGGATAACATGCTTAACCTCAATCCGAGACCTCCAGATATATACTGTCACACTGCCTTAAATGGCTCCTCGTGGTTTGTGCTCTGAGAGTAGCTGAACAGGATCCCCATCCTCTGCTCATGAGGTGACCATGCCATAGAGATCTGTCTTATTGTTGGAGGCCTTGATGGTGACAGACAGGCAGACAGGTAGAATCTGGTAAAATCATATTATATAGGGCCTGGGGATCCTAGCTTTCCTTTGAGGGGAACTTGGTACTGGAGTCAGGAAATTCTCCAGCTTCAAATGACATAGCTACCGGAGGATGCCCTGGGATCTTGGAGGTTCCCAAGAAGCTCCACAAGACTGAGGCAAGGGAGTTGACTTTGGCATTTTATTGCATATTCAAAATTCAGTCATTAGTTTTCAGACTCATTTTTTTCCTTGAATATATAATTTATATAAACATGTACAGAATGCACTCATATAAACATATGTATAATTTATCAATAAATAGAATTTATCAATTAAAAAATCTATGTAGGCTCCAATTTTTTCCATAACACATTTCTGGAAACTGCATCAAAAAGTTGATAATCATAAAGCCAAAGATGCTTTCCATGTAAACAAAGTTAGAATCAGGGATTCTAGGACCTTCAAAGCCTTAACTTCAAATAAATCATAGCTATACAATCTCACAAACCAAAACAAAACCATCATTACAATTTGTAATCCTTTGAAATGATAGAATTGTTTCATGTTCTATGTGGTGGGCACACATGTACTTTATATGTTGATTATACAAGGGATCTCAGTGCATTATAAACTGCATAAGTGGCCCCTTTGTAATTCTACTTTATTAAAAATGTAAATAAAATTAAGGTGTTAGCTAAAATGGCATTAAACCACAATTAACAATCATAGACTATCAGATCAGGAAAATTCTCAAAAGTTATCAGGTTCAATATCTTAGTTGACTCTTTATGTAGTATTCGTGCTAGCTGGTCATAGTCTGGTCCATGTTTGATTTTTTTCATAGGATTTGTATATATATAATTTACAGTGTGGGGATGAGTTTGATGGCCCAAGTATTTTCTTCTTCAAATACATTTTTTATAGTGAACAGACATTTGAATCTTATTCCATGTGACTTTGAAGTCATATGAGAAGTTACACTCATTATCATCAAAATTAGCGTGTAGTCCCCTACTTTGTGAATAACAAAATCCCTTTAAATGAGTTTTTGTCATTCATAAATTTGTGTTTTGGGCAACCTGAAATGACCAAATTAGGATGGACAGATTTGGAAGAATTAATACCCAAAGGGTGCTTCTACAATTCCTAGAATGTTATTGATTGATTGATTGATTCATTTAGTGAGATGGAGTCTCATTCTATTGCCCAGGCTGGAGTGTAGTGGTGCAAGCTCAGCTCAATGCAGCCTCTGCCTCACGGATTTAAGCAATTCACCTGCCTCAGTCTCCCAAGTAGTTGGGATTACAGGCAGATGCCACCATACTCAGCTAAATTTTGTAGTTTTAGTAGAGATCAAATTTCACCATGTTGGCCAGGCTTGAACTCCTGACCTCAAGTGATTCGCCCACCTGGGCCTCCCAAAGTGCTGGGAATACAGGAAGAATTAATACCCAAGGGGTGCTCTTAAAATATTATTTTTTTAACAAGGCTCTGGGTTTGGCATTTACCTTCCTGTGAACTTTGCCCTGGGTCATTTCTTTCTCTGTTTCTTTATCAACATAGAAACTTATTCTCTTAAGTTGGTTTACCTCCTGGTAAATAAATTCTTAGTCCTTGAGTGCTCAGGCACATCCACAGTAATCCAAAACGCCCAAAGTAATGATAAATATGTGGAATGGCATTTTATGATTTACAGAATGTTTTCACAAAAAAATTTATCTTACTTATCTCCACAACAGCTTTGTGAAGCAGACAAGAGAGATTCTCTCTGAGGTCTGAGACATTCAGGAATTAGTTCAATTTGCTTAATAAGTCAGCAATGGACCCAGTGCATGCGCTGCCTCTGTGCTGTACTCCTCCCACCAAGGTACTCATGCAGGCAGTGGGTGGGTGTGTGGGCCGCCACAGCAGATTGGGTGGGTCTCATCATCAGGTCCAGAGCCGTGGGGCCCAGAAGCTGGCTGCTCCCTTCTTCATATTAGAAAAACACCTCAAATGGTGCTTGCCTGCTAATGGTGGTTGCTGAGCCTAGTGATGGCAAGGGAACAATGACTTGAAAAATCCGAGGGGGTTGGTCCAGCCATAGAGTCAGGGTGCAAGTTAGAACTTAAATAAACTTTCTTCATATGTGACAAGAATGGTTCCCAGGTTCAATCTGCTCCATTGATCAGGGAGAATCCCAGTCCACACAAAGAACATTTCAGCATGGAGAGATATTTCTCACGACTTCTGAATAGCATTTCTCTTTCAGAGGCTATTTCCCTTCCCTAAAACATGACTTTCACCCCAACAGAATTAAGCCTTCATAGGACAGAGAGGCTTTTTTTTTTTTTTCCCCTTTTTGGCATTTCGATGGTTTGGTCAATCTTCTCTTCCTTATTCCAAAGTTTCTTCCTGTCAGTTTCAGTTCCAGAACTAAAGTAAACAACAATGGAAACAATAACTGACACTTCATAAGCAACAAGAAAAAAGGAAAGTATGATAAATAATCCTGAGATGCTATCAAACCACAGCCAAGATCAAAGTCAGAATCTCACATGGCTCTGGGTTTGGCATTTACCTTCCAGGGACTTTTGCTCTGGGGCATTCGCAAGAGCCACTGATCAGCTTTGAATAAAAGACATCCAGGTTAATCTAAATGAAAAAGCTGGAAAGGTCAGGGGTCTAAAAGGCCCAAATGAGGAGGGTCTTTCCTTTGAAACAAAGCCAGAAGGCAGGCAGGCCATGGCTTCTCGAGGTAGCAGACGGCTATAGCAGCATCCTGTTGTCCTAGAAACAGAAAGAAAACTTAAAGATCCTCTAGTCCAAGCTTGAGCGCACAGATGTGGCAAGTGGGGTCCAGAGATGAAAAAACAGTATTCAAGATCTCACAGCTTGTTAGCAGCACAGCCAGGGCGGCAACTTGGGTCCTCTGGCTTCAAGTCCAGTATTGCCTACGCATCCCCAGTACTGCTGGATCCTGCCCTCCTGCACCTGGGGGGAGCTGTAGGGGAAAATGAGTCTACCCAGTGTTAACTTCCAACAGTTCTCTTCCTTTGGGAGCAACAAAGCCAGATTGAAAGGTTTTAAAATGACATCACAAGTTCATGGGAAAGATCTTGAAGCCTAATAAACACCTACTATGTTGCTAGCCCTGCCCAAGGCTCTTTAGAAGATGTCCCGTTCTAGCCCAGCAGGACAGTGAGCATCTCAGGGCAGACACGCCAGCGGCCAGGACACCAGGGGGAAGCTATCTGTCTTCAGTTTCCCTCCGGAGTTGCTGTGGAGACCATTTTCCTCTGACAGATCTCTGACCCTGTGTCTTCCATGGAAAATATATGGAGCATGTCCTGAAGAGGAGGACGGACATTGGACATAAGGAAGAGCAAATGGATGTCTGGGACTGACAAGGGGGCCGGCCAAGAGGATGCACGTTTGGACCCAGACACAGGGAGAAAACTGTGTTAGCGTCTGGCACAGAACAGGGTGAAGAAGAGACAGGGGATAGCTTGAACATGGCTGTGACGGACGTGACCAAGCAAGTAAGCAAGACAGGAGCGAGGACTCTGGCTAAGACAGAAGCAGAGAGGGAGTATTTTGTTGATATCTGTGAGCCCACACAGCAAAGAAGGTGTGTTTGGAGACATCAGTGACCGCGATAGGACACAACAAGCTATCGTGCTTAGAACGTGAGTGAGACAGACCAGACACAGTGAGTGACGGGAACATGTCAGAGACACCAGAGACCATGCGGCAAGAGCAGAGAATCTGGGAAGAGGGAGTGCTGGGAAATAAAAAGTGAACAAGGCGGCCATTATGTCCTCTGACTCCCTCCAGCGCCACCTGCTGGAATCTCGGAGGAAAAGCCCAGCGTGCACCGGGTTCCTGCACCGGCGGAAGGAAGGCCTCAGGTGAAGAGAATACCGGGTGCAGTCGCGCGCAAGCAGCAGCTTAGGACCTGGCCCTCTTTCGGAGGCATGGCTGTCTTCTGGGTCATTGTCCCAGGGGCCTAAGTGTCACTCGGCTGAGTAGCCACCAAAGGAGAAGTTGCTGGCGGGTGACACTGACTCTCCCATTGGCCACCACACTCCACTGCATCCCTAGAGAGAGGAGAAGATTACAGAACCTCAGAATTGAAATGGATGTTGCAGACCATCTCCTGAAAGAGCCCACCTGCATGGCAGGAACACTCTGTGCCATGCAGATGGGTAGCTATTTGGCTTCTACTTAGGAATTTCAAATGACAGGCCAGTCCATATTAATTCTGGGCAACAGTAGCTATTAGAAATAACCTATCAATGTTCAGCCAAAATCGGTGTCCATGTGGCTTCTACCTGATGGACCTAGTGCGCCTATCAGGCCCCCTCAGCATTGTGCCCTCTACTGGTTATATCCTCCAAGTTTTCCCTACTCCAGGCTACACATTCCATTTTCTTTAATAGTTCATTACATATTATGGTTTCCAGATTATTCCCCATAATGGGCACTGTCCTTTGAACACCTCTCTTGAATTATGGTACTAGGAAAGTGCACAAATTTTGGCAATGAGCCTGACTTACATCATGTACTTTTCATCATCAATTGGGTTTACTTCTATGAATGTAGTCAAATTCAGTTCATTTCTAACAATGGTAATAAGTTATTGGCGTATATTGAGCTTGCGGCCAACTTTGATCATTTTTGATACAACAGCTGTCAGTTCCTAAGGTTCTTTACTACATTGCTGCATAGTTGATTTTATTTATTTATTTATTTGAGTCAAAATATAAATCATCACATTTTACTCAGTTAAACTTTGTTATCTTGGTTTGATATCACTTTAGTCAGCTGAGATCATTCTAAATCATAGCAATTTTAACATGCAAGATATGATTATTTAGCATCCACTCAAACTAGATCTTAAGGTTTTTGCAAGCACATAGGAAGATCAAATAATCTACAATAGTAGATATTTCAGTTTAGTGTCATCTGCCTTTTAGTTTTTCAGGCAAAGTAAAAAATATTGAGCAAGATAAAACAGAAAATCATAGTTACCCCAAAACAGGCTTCCTGACAGTCAAACATCTAATGCTCAATGTGCCTGAGAATGGACCCACTCTGACAGGCTTTGTCCAATGCCTTGCTAAAATGTCTCTGCCAAACAGAAAGTCTTTCCTAACAGATAAAGAAATTATTTGGCATGAATTATTATACAATAGTGAATCTTACTTACACAAGCTATGAGTCTATGGTTTCTGGAGTTTAGCTTTAGTGTTTCTTGAAAAATTGGGGCAATATTTACTATCTCCAGGCTTCCACCTATTCTCCAGTCCTAGACAAAGATCATCAGACTTGTTAGCAACAAGTTCCTTTAAACCCCTAAGACATGACACATCTTGGCTAGAAAGAGTTAAATGCTTTCCATCAATCCTGGACAGCAACTTTCTCCCTAAAATGTTCTCTTCTTTCCAGTTGGAAGTCTATTCTTATTACAGCAGAATATGCAAGATTTCTTCCCTAAATAATGAGATCTAACTATTTCTGGGTTAGATCCGAACATAGCTCTGAACATAGCTTTTGTTCATCCTTGATTCATCCTTGGTTATATGTTCCTTCCTCCAGATTTTCCACATGCCTTTTTAAAGTGTAAACTCTCTAGACAACTCAAGATGTGCCCTCAGGCCTTTACGTGCTCCCTTACATTTCTATCTGTCTTATTCATTGAACATATCTATTGAGAGAAAGAAGAATGAATGAAAGGGAAGAAATGAAACTAAAAAAGGAAGGAAGGAGAGAAGGAAGAAAGGGAAGGAGGAAGGAAAGAAGAAGGAAAGGAAGGAAAGAAGGAAGGGAAGGAGGGAGAGAGGGAAGAAAAAAAATAAGAATTTCTCATCTCTCATTGGCCAAATTCCCTTTGTGTCATGTTTGTTATTATTGTCATTATTAGCAACGATGAAAACAACCACCCATTAGTGCAGCACTGGTGTGCCAGGCATTGGGCTGAATGCATTATGTGCCTTAATTCATGTACTATATCCATTTCACAGGCAAGGAAACTGAGCTTCAAGGAGTATAAGTAATTTGCCCAAGTGTACACAGTTAATAAATGACAGGGTCAGACCTTACATTTAAGTCATTTTTGACACCAGCATCTGTGCTAGTAATTGTTCTACTGTGTTGTCATTCATCATTTTGACAACTACCACTATAGATATAGTATTTAGGTCTTGCTGTCTCTAGCATTTCTTTGTCCCACTATGGCAGATTCCTGGGTGAAATGAATATGTACAGGGGTGCATGTTATAAATGTTCCACCTGTGAGAAATCTGCAGTGTGATGTGACCTCTCCATTTATTGCAACACAATATGACTGTGACACTAACATTGGACTCTTTCCTGCTAACTCCATCTGATCATTAAAGAAGAGTCATTGCCAAGTGGAACCCAATGTTTTCTGTGATGTAGAACTAGGGAGACAACGTGTAAAGGAGGGGAAAAAACCCTGCAATGGTAGGAGGAAAGTACAGAAGACAAAGAGAGGGGTTACATGAATAAACATAATAAAGAATGAGGAGTGAGGATAAAAGACAAGGCAAAAAGATCAGAGCTGAAGAAAACCATGTGGTTGGGCATGCGGAAGGCTCCAGAGCAATTGGAGAGAGGAAGAGGTTCTTTGAGAAATGTTTCCCGAAGGGCTACATTGGCTCTCTCTTTCTCTCCCTCTCTATCTATCTTTGACACTGGCAAACTCAGCTTCAATATATTGGCTCTGTTGTACAATTCTTTTAGAGATTTAAATAAAGATTGAAAATACTCTAGTATTGCTATTTGATGCCTAATACCAGGTTACATCAATATAGCTCCGGCCATGGAGAAAGAACAGTGGCCCAGCATCTAACGCTATGAAGGACTCACAACCATCTCTCTCAGCAGGACGGATGAGAACTTGAGAATAATGATAGAATGATCTTATGGATAGTTGGCTCATAGCCGCGGTTCTCATTGTTATACTTACATAATTGTTCACAGTTAACAGTTTAGTGTGATCTGCCTTTTAGGCCTTCATACATGATAAAAAACAATATGGTACATTATGCTGCACCACAAGAGACCTCCATCCTGTGCAACAAGATCATCCTCAGTGCACGTGGCTTTAACACTCAGGAAGCCCCTTTCACTCCCAGCTACAAAGTCACCGTACTAATTCAGAGAAGAAAGCAGCAGAGTGTAGCAACCGGAAGACAGGTACCTGGGTTCTAATGCCTCCATTTGAGTGACTCTGGATGACTTCGTCCCTTTCCTGTGCCTCACTTTTCCCATTTGTTAAATGAAGGGGAGGATAATCTATAAGATCCTTTGCAACTCTGGCATTCTGATTCTACGAGTAGCGGGGATGGTGGGTGACAGAGACAGGCCCTCTGATTGGGCACCAGCTGTGTGTGGGACTGTTCTCCAAAGCTGTGGGTAATTGCTTCAAATCTGGCTTTTAATATTCTATTGTTAGTATCTGATACTTTATATTCCATGTGGAGGGAAGAGGTTTCACGGGAAACACAGGGAGGGTAATTTTGGATTTGTATTAAAGAATCTGAAAGACCTCAATTCCGGAATCTGTGAAATTACATTGCAAAGCTGTTAAACGTATCTGGGTAGGATAGGATAGGGTGGGGCTGAGATGCCACAACTTAAAATGCAGCGAGATCACAACTGTCTCTCCTCAAACATATGTTTGATCAAAAACATTGGCAGAGCCACTCAAAATCCCTGATGCAAAACATCATTTAAAAAGAATCTTTCTCCAATATTTTAACGGATGAGTTTTTAAAATGCAGTTTCTTGTTGTAATCGTGTTGGTAAAAATCCCTGACAATTTACAAAGCATTGTCATATCTTTTCTCACATTTTATCTTCAATGCAAATCTCTAGAGCAAGAAGGTACAGAGTCTTATTTCCATGTTAGAGGGATAGGAAAGTGTAATGTAGGGTCATGGACTGATTGATGGGTAATGGTGGATCTAGTACTTCAGGTATTTTGCCCTTCAAATCAAGAATTCTGCCCATTCGGAAACATGGAAATCATTTATGTGATGGGAAGTTTTACAACGAAGTGTAATATTAGCAGTTAATGAAACAGACTTACAATTACCTGTTCTCTAGAAGAAAGAATAGGAGGAGGAGGAAGAAGGAGAAGAGGAGGAAGAAGAAAAGGAAGAAGAGGAGGAGGAAGTGAAGGAAGAGAAGGAGGAGAATCACTTGCTAAGACATCTTTCTCAAAGGTCCAGAGGCTATGTGCATGAGAACTATATTGGGTACTTGTATAAAATACAGATTCCCAGGATCCATACCAGACCTTTGACAGCGAGGGCAGGAGGGCAGGAGTGAGGCGGAGAGAGCGGCAATCTGCATTTTAAAAAACTGCTCTCAGTTGATTTTTACGCACACAGGTGTATGAGATTTCCCGCCAGCCATTCTATTCAGACCAGAGAGACAGCTTAGAGATAGAGACTTAGTGGGCAGTAGAGAGAAAGCACAGGCAGGTCAGAGGGGCCAGAG
Organism: Mandrillus leucophaeus; assembly: GCF_000951045.1. NCBI lineage: Eukaryota > Metazoa > Chordata > Mammalia > Primates > Cercopithecidae > Mandrillus > Mandrillus leucophaeus. The sequence continues at coordinate 3,725,882 of NW_012102943.1, read as the reverse complement.
CTAGAAATCTGAAGCATTTAGTGATGCTCCCAAAGGGAAAGGAATGGAAACAATGAAATAAAACATACATTTCAGCAAAGTGGACAAGTGAGTGTTTATTGGTTTTCATCACATTGAAGATAAACAGATGAGAAAAGACTTGGTGATTATGAAAATGAGAAAGCAAAAAATGTAAAGAGATCTACAAAGCAATGTTTTTCTAGGTGATCTTCAAGTGATGAGAAATAGAATTCTTGGGTATTGTTAGCTGATAAAAACTGAGATGTCTACAAACCGTGAGACACACAGATTTGTAATAAGTTATCAGCAAGTTCGCTTGTTAAAAGTCAATTTCTTAAGTTGTCTTTAGATTCACTATCAACCAGAATTCTACAGAGGCTAGAAGATCAAGCATTTCCCAAACATGGGATGTGTTTTGTGAGAGATATCTCAGACAATGGGCACAGCATTAAATAATCTGAATGACAGCAAGGGGATTCAAATTATTTCATTCAGTCATTCTGACTCAGTGTGGTCCTGCTCTGGTTTAACAAGTCTCTAATACCTAACAAACGCAGTGCAGGCTTCAGGCTCAAAGTCTTTGGCAAAAAAATGAGATAAAGTTAAATTTTAATAACTTTGTTTTATTTTCATTGCATTTATATTAAAAATCATCTTTTCTATGTAATTTTGCATTTAAGGTCACGATACAGAGTTTTCTTTACAAATACAATTATTTAGATTTAAAACGTCTCTAAAGAAAAATAGTAAATAAATACTAGCATGGCATGGTTAGAGTGGTGATATGATAAAAAAAATCACGAAAGTAGCATGCAAGTGCCAAAGCTCCTATCAGACAGATGAGAAAACTAAATTGCAGAAAGCACAGTGTCTTGGCAAGGACATAAAGCAATGCATCTGCAGGGCATGAGCTCTAGGATCTTTCTTTCTACTGTTTTTTGAAGCTTGCAGAAAGCTGAGCTTTCACATTTTGGGATGTTAACATTGTGGCCTCTGGACAAAATGTATTCCCAAGGCCCTTTAATTCCATCGCCAGCCTCAGATATGTCCATGTTTCAATACACCAAAGTGCGAGATCAAATCAGGCGTGGCTGATTCTAATCCCAATGTACTTCTTTCCCTATTTCTCAATATGCACACGGAACTAACAGGTCAAATCAATTTCCTTTCATGACTTTTTTCCATTGTCTACCATGGTTCCTAAATGGCAAATAAAAGGATTGAAACCTGAATCTTTGGGAGTCAGACTATCTACCTGTTTTTTCTATAGTATTCCAATATAAAAGAACCTGAAAATGTCTCAGAGAAAATACCTTAAAAGTATGTTTTAAACACAGCCAATATGTACTGAATGTTTGTTATGTGTCAACTACTGTGCTAAGAAATTCGTGGATTATTTCATATAAACTTCACAATAAGCCTATCACATGGGTGTTATTATTTGCACGCTCTGGCTGAGTGGAACGAATCCTAGTAACCTTCCCCAGGTAGAATATCTAGAGAGTGGTGGGGTCAGGATCTGAACTGAGAGCCTCATTGAAACAACATCACTAAATTTGCACCTTCATGCAACAGGCATTCTCAACCCCTAAACAGTGCTCTTGAGAAGCTGCCCATGTGAGTGACAGTGAGTCAGGTACATAAAGAATACTTAAGATACTGAGGGATAAGCTGAACTTCCAAGAGAAGGGCAAGCAGGTGGTAAGAGACGCAAGAGACTGAGGGGAAAGTGGGCCAGGAAAGTTTAGAGAGCTCCTATTGGAACCATGCCTAGAAGAATGAGTAGTCTTGTGCCAGGCTGGAAAGTGAGACAGCATTCAAGGCAGCAGAGATGATCCAGAGACAAAATAATTCCCTATGTGTTTGAGAAAAGTTGACCAGTCTTGTATGTTTATTGTACAAAGAGTTAGGTCAGGGGAGCTGGGAGCTGGGCTGCAGTGGGAAGAGTTGAGGGAAATGAGCTGGAAAACTAGATTGGGTCCGGCCAAGAAAGGCTTCATATGTCCTTCCCTCTCTACCCACTGCAAGTCCTACTGTACTGCTCAAGGTTATCCTATTACAACCCAATCCAGCTGGCATTTGCAGTTTAAAATCCCACATGTCTGAATGGCCTTTCCATCTTCCTGAGTGATAAAGACGAAGCAGCTTCTCCCTTTATGGCTATATTATATACATAGTCCCAAAAGAAAACCAGAGACAGAGAAAATAATTTATAATTTGCAACTCTGTCAAGGAAAGAGCATCCTAAAACCACCAAAATGTGTGAATAGCCTTTCAGTTCAATTCTAGAACTCACCCTTTTGGAAAGTCAGCAAAAAATGGACTGAATGTAGAAGTCTCCCAGGATGGTCTGGTTAACTTTTGAGTGTATGTGTCTGTGTGTAGCTTCCAAGGGCAGGAATTAGACCATCAGGAAAAAGTAAGAAGATAAAAGCCCAACTGTGAGCTCCTTAGCCACAGGAATCTTGCCTGCCTAGGTCTTTGCTGGAGCCCCTCTGCCAAGAACAGTGTCTGTACCCTATTAGGCATGTAATAAGAAGATAATAAATGAATGGAGGAATTAATGAGTAAGTGAGAAATGGATGTAGGAGTTCTGAGACCTAGGTTCTGGTCTTTGTTCCTCTGATGATGTGGCTGCATTAGCTTAGCGAACTTTTTAAGTTCTCCGAGCCTCTATTTTCTTGTCTATAAGATATTGAGGTCAGTAATCTACTTCAGGTTATTTTCAACAAGACTTCAACCAATAACCTCATGGAGTGGTCATGGGAGACTTTAGAGGGATGGGGCAATGGTCATGATGCTGTGCACACATGCCTCCACACCAACACCTGCTTTGCTCAAAGCAATTCTATTTTTGTTGTTTGCACTTCCAAGTGAGATACCATTTGAAGAAAAAATTGCTACAACTTCCAAAAACGTTTGATAACCACTGGGCTGCTTGAGCTCTCATATCACTTCCAGCTAGAAAATTCTAAGCTTTTATGATGAAGATACAGAGAAGTAAAATTTGACCAAACTTTGCAACCACTAGGACTGCCAAACAATATAATGCCTTACCTTGGATGATAATGAGCTATCCCTCACTGGGAGAAGAGATAGAAAGCTACTTACAGGCAAGTGAGAGAAAATATCACTGTACTGGAGGGGACATTTGACCAGATCACTTCTGAAGCCCTCTCCATGTTTAGGAATCAACAATTCTGAATTTTTACAAGAGTTTTGAGTTAGCTATCAAGGAGCACAGTTTAGTGGTTAACAACAAAGGGATGTGGAAATTACTAGAATCCTGGCCCTGACATCACCAGTTGTGGGATCTTAGCCAAGTTACTTAATCTCTCTGAGTTACAGTTTTCCCATCAGTAAAATGAAGACAATAATATGTGCTCCATAGAGTAAATGAGATGACCCAATGAGATGTCATATACAATGCACCGAGCTCAATGCCTGGCATATAAACTGATGCTCAATAAATGGTAGCTCCTAAGATAAGATGATGATGACTATAAAGATGGTGAAGTGTGAACCAAAAAGCCAAAGTATTGCTAAAGCAACTAGTTATTATATATGACAATCATTCATATCTATATATATGTCTGTGTATATATTCATACGTATGTGTGTGTACGTGTGTGTACACATATACAGACACTCCTTTCCTTAAAGTCAGAAACTCAAAGCAGGCAATCCCAATTTACACATGGGGGAAGCAATTAAATTTTATCAGCCAGCGAAGAAAACTAAAGTCAGAAAAGGATAAAAAGAACTTGAGCAGATGCCAAATGTATTTGTTTGTCAGGTTTATCAAAATACGAACTCGCTGATTTCTTTGAGAATAAAAAACTATCCAAAAGCAATTCTAACTGTGACATCTTTCTAAGAATCCTGTTAAAAATAACCTGAAACAGGCATGGATATAAGAAAAGACAATTCAGAAACAATTTTTTGAAAAGTAGATTCTTGGCTCTTTGGTTGAATATAAGCAGAACGTACTCAGCTGTTTGTTTATATAACCAGAGACATTCATTGGGTCTTCTTGCTCAGGGCTAGCAGATGACCTCACAGGACTTCCAGTAGGACAGCAGCTAGAACTCTGCATCATTCCTTTTCTCACAGCTCACCTATCCTTGCAGCTGAAGTGTTTTTCCTCCTCCTCCTGAACCTACTGCTCAGGAACAATCCTGTTTCTCATCAGAGGGCTTTATGGTGATTTTGACACCACACCATTTCCCTTCACACTCTGCTCCGATAATGAACCAGAGTTCCAGAAATCAGAATCCTGTCCTACCAACCACTATTCCTGCCATTTTGCCTAATAAGATGGTGGTGATTATAAAAAGAATGTCATTATTTATCAATGACTTACTGTGTTCCGGGTACAGGTACAGTATCTATCTCACATAAGTCTTGCAACAGTCTGATCAGGCAAGAACCACGTGTGCTCCCATTTTGCACAGGAAAAAACCAAGGCACCAAGAGGTTGACTAACTAACGCAAGATTACACAGCTTCAAAGTGGCAGGACCAAAAATCAAACTGAGGCCCATCAAATACCAATTCCTGTGCTTTTAACTGTATCACTAAACCACTGCATCAGAAACCTGGTTCCTCCTACATTGGGATTCTGTCTTTTTCTTTCCAGAGCCTGAAGTCCTGATCCTAACTGTCTCTGTATGAAAAAGGAAGTATCATAAAAAACTGAATGAGAAGATGTATCCTTAATTCCAGCCCAGAGCCACTTCTTCTTGCAAATCTTTAAACAACAATTTGTTTCATATTAAAGCTTCAAAGAATGTGTGTGTGTGTGTGTGTGTGTGTGTGTGTATGTATATCCTGATCAGTAAATATATTCAATATTTTTTCCAAATGCAATCGCAGGCATCAAATTAGCTATTTACCACTGAGCATCTACAGAGATATTTCTCCTTTGGAAATGTCTACATTTTCTACCAACTCCAGACTGCCAAAGATTCAGTAAAGGAAAGCAGAATGGCCCCCTAAAATTGACGATATCATCTCTGACATATCTCTTCTCACTAGTAATATTTCCAGAAGTTCTCCGTCTTCAACCCAACAAAATGTAACACTGGCTGAAGTAGAGTTTGCTCTCCCCTACACTTAACTGCACTGTGGGATGATGCCCATGATTTTATAACTCACAGAATCACAAAAAAGGGGCTGAGAATATGTTATTCCATCTACTCACCTCTTCCCCAGAAATGTTGACTAATGATCATTCGGTTCTTCCAGTTACTGATATTCAGTCAGTTGACACTTTGTTTTTTTTTTTTTTTTGAGACGGAGTCTTGCTCTGTCGCCCAGGCTGGAGTGCAGTGGCCGGATCTCAGCTCACTGCAAGCTCCGCCTCCCGGGTTTGCCCCATTCTCCTGCCTCAGCCTCCCGAGTAGCTGGGACTACAGGCGCCCGCCACCTCGCCCGGCTAGTTTTTTGCATTTTTTAGTAGAGACGGGGTTTCACTGTGTTAGCCAGGATGGTCTCGATCTCCTGACCTTGTGATCTGCCTGCCTCGGCCTCCCAAAGTGCTGGGATTACAGGCTTGAGCCACTGCGCCCAGCCCAGTCAACACTTAATTGACTGATGGTCACCCAATTTTTTTCCTTCAGCTTTACTAGGAATCCCCTAGTAAGGCAATCCATTCATTTTGTGATGAAATACATGTTCTTATAACCTCAATCCTTTGTTTCTTACCTCTCTCCCTCACATTATGCAGAAGAAGTCGAATTCCTGTTTCCTCTAACAGCCCTTTAAATATATAAAAATGATAATTATGACCTAAAGCCTCTTTGCTCTAAGTTCAGCATCCCCAGTTCCTTCTACTGTTATTTATATGTCATAAATTCCGTAAAGAAAATCATGGCATTTACCCTCTTCTGAACATACTCCAGCTTGTCAATTCCCAGTACAAGATGAAGCTTTTATCATTTCCATGGACCAGGTACCTGCACCATTGCACCATGGACTAAACACAGATTTACATGGGAATATGGTTTTCCAGTGGGTATCTCAGTGTGCTTTGGAGGAGATTTCTTCCTGAACAGCTGCTCTGACTAAATTGGGAGGTCTGTGTCCTCGCCAAGTACATGCTGTAAGAGAACAAGCTCCTAGAGCCTCCCTTGTGGAAAGGGCCTATCTGCAAGGTTACCGCCGGCACTCTAACCACAGAAGTTCAGGACCTTTCCTCCTAGAAACCGTTATCAGTTGCCTTCTACAGGGCTTCCTTTTTGGTCTTGCCTTAGAATGTATGAGGATTAAAAGGAGGCAAGTGGTGCAGGGGCTGAACCTCCTGGCATTGTTGAAAGACCTCTCCTCCTGTCCTTGGCAAGGAGGTTCTCTGTTGTAAAGCTCAGAGGACTGGTTTAAAGCAGGGTTTCCTAACCTCGGCACTATCTGGAAATCTGGGGCCAGATAATTCTTTGCTCTGGGGTGTTCCATGCATTGTTGGATGATTAGCAGTATCCCTGGCCTCAACCCACTATTACCAATAGTATTCCCACGTTGTGACAACCAAAAATGCCTCCAGATATTGCCAAATGTTCCCTGGTAAAACGAGATATTTCCTGATAAAGAACTACTGGTTTAAACCCACACAATCTCAGTGATCTAAGACATGCAGCTAGAGCTAAACTTAAAGCATTATCTAATTCAACTTCCTCATTTTTATTGGTATTGGGAGAGATAATGACCTCATGATGATCACAAAGGGACTAGAAGACAGGCCTCCTGCTCTTTCCAGGACACCAGTGGTTGTCAACCCTGCTGCACACCCAAGCTCCTAAAATAAATGGACTTCTGGTTCCCAACCAGACCAATTAAAATAGAATCTCTACAAGTGAAGCTCAGGCTCAGTTACTGCTTAAGAGTCCCCCGTGGCTGTACTGTGCAGCCAGGGTTGAGGGCCAGGTCACCACATCACACTGCCTCTATCGTTGACCTCAAAAAAACCATGTTGGGCATTTGTGGAGCTGAGCGTTGCTTGGGGGCTTGCCCTCCAGGGTGGCATGCATAATCCCTCTTTATTGTGAGTGCCGATCTCTGAGGGCTGGTACACAAAAGCCCGACACCCTGACAGTGGGTGCACCTATGGAGCAAAAGGGGGAAAACAAACACACAGAATGTGCCCGACTTGTTTGACATGGCTGGTATATTTTATGCTGGGTCAAAGAAATGCCTACAGGTAATTTAAAATCCAGAAGGCATATTCAAAATAACAGCCCCAACTGTTCAGCACAGGGCATGATGTACCCAGGAAACAAGTCTTGTCTCATGTTGCTTAAATCATTATTTATAAACAGCGTGATTAATTTATTTCTGGCTTTTCTTCTAGTAGAGGAGCTCTATCTTCCTTGTTTCAGGAGCAGTGTTTAGAACATGGAGATTTTTATTGACTCATTTCTTAAGAAATTCTTATCAGGAAGCTGAGAAAATAACTGGGGACCTGGAGGAAGATGTTTTACCAAGATATGGATGATGCTATGCAAATACTTGTGATAACAATGTAGCAGTTTCCATTCACTGAGTGCTTTCTGTGTAATAGGAACTGGCATATCCCTGAACAGATGTTATCATATTTAACCTTAACAAAAGTCCCATGAAATGGGTTCTAATATTACGTCCACTTTACAGATGAAGAAAAAAAGCTTGGAGATGTTTGGTCAAATGCTTAAGGTCATATTGGCACTAAATGGTAGATCTCAGACAGGACTGAAACCCAGGTGGGCCAGATTCCAGCACCTGCAGCCGTGACACTGTACTGGGTGGGATGGTCCTTGGATTACATACCAATGGTCGCCTTCCACTAAGCCAGAAGCAGGAACTTTTCCTGAACAGTAAGTCTCAATGGAGGGGAAAATGTTTCAGCCTCAGCACATTAGCCTAGAAGTGGGCATCCTGGAGAGAAGCTTAGGGCAACCGATTAACACATTTCTGAAAAGCAGGTACATTTTGCAAACAGCACTAACTTTTCTAATCCTGAGTATTTGATGAGACCGTTGGTGTTCTTTTGAAGTTTTTATTCTCACTATCTTCCTGATGTGATCTCAAACAAGAACAGTGTTTTCTGAGAGATTACTTCATGTTGTGATGGGGACCAAGGCTGGCTTTGTGGGTATGTGACCAGTGCATATACAGGAATCCAGACCTAGGTTTAATGCTCTGCTGCCATCTTGAAATTCTTAATAACTTTATTCTTGAATTTGTGAATATTAGTAGAATGTGTATGTATCGAAAAGCAGTTGAGTTAGTTTTCTGCACTGTTCTGGTAAAAGCAAAATACAAAAGTATGTATGAACTACCTACCATGATTTGTACAATTTTGATGATTCCACATACAAATTAAATGCTCTTTTATTTACATTTGAAATGGGCATTGCGCAATGTAAAAGTGAATGATAAATTGATTCATGTATCAATGAGAAATGAATGATAAATTGGTGCTAATAATTTCAAAAATTTCTTTACTAGAACAAAGGTAATTAGCAAGTTAAAAAAAAAAAAAAACCAAGACAAGTTGGGAGGGAGTGAATGAACAGAAAAGAAAGGCTTTAAATTTTAATACCTTTAAGAACACTTTTTCCTGCCTTTTGAACAAGTGGCTTGTATTTTTATTTTGCATTTGGCCAGCAAATTATGTAGTCTGCCCTGGTAGGGGTTAATGGAGACAAAGGAAGGTCATCCTCATCCATCTTTGATTTACCCAGATTAAGTCTGTTTTGGCTCAAAACAATGAGGTAAACGTTGAATACAATTGTAACCTCCAAAGTTCAAGGTAAAGGCCATAAGATGGCTTTTAAATGTCAAACAACTTTACAACATTAGGAAAAACCTCTGAGGATCCAAAGTAAATCAACTCTAAATCATTTCGTCATCCATGGGTAAAAATCTTCCAATTCACAGTATGAAAACCTTTATTTAAAAGGGGAATTCTGATGTGCTGAAGTCAAAATTTGACAAGTGGTTTCACAGTGAACAAACAACTATTTCAGTTATGGAATTAACACTTTTTTTTAAAGTGGTGGAAACTTATTCTCACATACACAGTCCAGATAAACAATGAAGTATGATAAGAACATCTGTTTATTTAAGAAATATATTAATTGAGCAATTTCTGCACCATGGGCAAATTTTAGGGAATAAAAGTGACATGGTACCTCCCCTCATAGACTGGCAGTCTGGCTGGAGAGGCAGATGACAAGCAAGTTAACAAAAAATATATTGTAAGTTATCATAGTTTTTATTCATAAAGGAAATAACAAGGGGCAGTAACCCAGATTTTTTTTTTCTTCTGCTGTGTTTTGGGGAGAAGTTCATTCTCTTTGCCTCTTACTCATTTTCACTTTTTTTTCTATGTTTACATTTTTTCCTCTATTGATTTCATATAGAAATCTGAATACACTAATGTTGTACATGGAAATGTTAAAGATTTATATAGCACATCCAGTAGAATTGGTTGATTAGTTTCTGAGTGTTGGCTGATAACAAGAGTTAGTGAGTCTGAGAGAAAGTTGTATTGCCTCCTTCCAGAGAGAAGCACATATAGCTCTGGAGCTGATTGGTCAAGCAAAACTTTTCACAATCATGAGAATTTCCTACATTAATATCTAAGCCAATAGTCACTCACCACATGTGGCTAATGAACACTTGGAAGATAACTAGCGTGACTAAAAAGCTGAGTTTTTAGTTGTGTTTCATTTTGGTTAAATTAAAATTTAAATAGTCACGCATTGCTAGTGGTTACCCTATTGGACAATACAGATCTAGAGATTTCAAGTCAATGGACAGCCTGTTTATCGCAGGGATTGACAGTGGATAACGGAGGATGATAGCCAAGAACCAAGTTAGATAGGCAAGAAGTTCTTTGGAAAGCACTTGCAAAAGTTCTCAGACTTCTTAGGAACTGGGTAAGTGTCCTAGGTTTGAGTAAGATCTGAACCTGGAACCTGGGGAAAAATCTAAGCCTGGTGAGAGCAGAGAAGCCCATCTCCAAAGCTAAACTTTGTATGCAATCTCTGCTGTGTTGCCTAATTTATAAATAGTCTGTTCTTAAAATTATCACTCTCATGTGGACAGAGATTTGCAGTTAGCAAAGCAATTTCACATCAATTATTTTGTTTTATTTTCACAAAGAAGGAGTGAAATAGGAGGATGGGGATTATCTACCAAAGAAGCCAAAACTGGAATCTTTAGCAGATTTTCTACAGGGAAATTCTCTGCTCTAAGGTTACAGTCAGCACCCTAGTCCATTTTCTGCCCTCAGTTATCTGAACTAATAATCATGGAGACAGTTAAACAGAAGAGAGGGTAAGCCAGTAGAGTAGAGACAGAGCATTTATTTATCCCCTTGTCAAGTCCTACAATGTTCCAGGCACTTTACTAGGCCCTGAGGATACAACAGGCAGCAAGACTGACAAGGTCCTTGGTATTTATCCAATGGACAAAGAACCCCATAATCAAGTCCCCAAAGAACCTCAAATCAAATTAATATGACTTATTCCTACCACCTGCCACCTTGTCATGGTCACCAGACTATCTCATCATACCATGTCTCCTAAGTGGGGAGAATTACTTGGCCTAAAGCATAACTGAACTGAAGCAGGCTTCCAAAAGGAATTTTCTGCTAATTATACCAGTTAACTTAGATAAAGTTATCTTTTAAGGGATTCTGGCCCGGGCGTGGTGGCTCAAGCCTGTAATCCCAGCACTTTGGGAGGCTGAGGCAGGTGAATCACGAGGTCAGGAGTTTCAGACCAGCCTGGCCAACATGGTGAAACCCTGTCTCTACTAAAAATACAAAAAATTAGCCGGATGTGGTGGCTGGTGCCTGTAGTCCCAGCTACTCGGGAGGCTGAGGCAGGGGAATCGCTTGGACTCAGGAGGCGGAGGCTGCAGTGAGCCTAGATTGCACCACTGTACTCCAGCCTGGGTGACAGTGTGAGGCTCCATCTCAAAAAAAAGAAACAGATTTATAAGAACCTTAGAATTCTAATATATGTCATAACTTGAAGCCCTGAATCACAATCAATGCCAGCACACTTTGGACCATTCTGATCCACAAAAGTCTAGGACTGTGGCTCTAAACCTTTAATATGCATAACAACCATATTAGTAAAAATGTCATTTACAGGCCCTGCACTGATTCAATGAGTGGGACCCAGGAATTTGTGATTTTATTAAGCTACCAGATGATTCTAATGTGAGTGGTCTGCTGATCATGCTTTGACGGAAAAACGACCAGGAAAAATAAAAATAAAAGTTGCAAATAAGGGAATATAATTGCACTCACCAAATTTCCAACAATAATATACACAGAAAGCACTAAAATAAATTGGGATATTTATTCCGAAAAACAAAAGCCTCAGAAAGAAGCTACGGCCAAATATGCATAAAGGGCTGTCCTAACGTAAGAGGTATAACCCGTTTTTCTCTTTCTCAAGGCAGAATGAGAGTTAGTGAGTAGAAGCCACAGGGATGGAAAACGTCAACTCAATATTAGGAACACCTTTCAAGCTCTATGGCTGCCCAACCTTTGAGCAGGCTGCTCAGGTAGGAAGCTTCTCTCCTTGCAGGAGTTCAAGCAGAGCCTGGATGCCCATCACCAATGATGACAAGGAAACTGTTGATTTGTTAGCAATTCCCTCAGCTCCTGATAAACCTTGTGCACACCTGCAGTGATGTCCACTGTACTGTAATACCTTGCTTGTGTATCCCTTGCTTCAGTGGTTCATGTTTATATCTGCTGCATGCTGCCTGGTGCATTAAGTGCTCAGTACATGGTTCCTGTGAATCAGACTTCAGAACCTGATAAATTGAGTTCCAGAATCTGCAAACCTGGGGTTCTGATGGGCTTCCTATAACCTCAAAAGCAAAATACGGGTTTTACAGTCACCTCTTCTACTATCCAGAATGAACCTTTAGCAATTTATCTGCTCTTCTTCAGTAAAGTTTTAAAGTTTCTTTCAATAAAGGTCTTATACTTTTAAAAAACTTTTTTTAAGAAACTTTAGTTATTGCTTCTGTTTATTTGTTTGTTTTTTGACGGGGTCTGACCCTGTCACCTGAGCTGGAGTGGAGTGCAGTGGCAAAGTGGTATTTTTCTTAATTCACATTCTAATTGTTTTTTTCTCATGAGCAGGAAAGTCACAGAGGATTGAGTGTTATCTCATATCATCCATCCTTATGAAATATCTTACTACTTTTCACAGTTTACAGTGGATTTTCCTGGAAGGTGATTATAATAGATCATACAGATGATTAATAAATAATGGCAGCTTTGTTCTCTTTTTCCAATTTTTATGTAGAATATTTCTTCTTTCGTTCTTTGGATTTTGTATGTACCATGTTGACCACGAGAGATGATAAGACATCATTGTCTTATTCCTGACTTTAGTAGGAACGCAGCTAATGTTTTATCATTAGGTTGTTTATTTTCTTCTCTGCCACTATGTTCAGTATGGGTTTCCTAGAGTGAGAAAAGTGATTTCCATAAGACTAAGACAGATATTGATGGGTGGGGAAAACACAGCTGCAGAACAAGATTAAGGATGAGACAAGGAGAAAGAGGCTGGCTCCAAATTCACTGAGAATCTGAGTTTGCACACTTGATAAACCTCTTAGAATTCCACACACTGGCATTTTGCCTCTTTCTAATATATGCATGAAGACAAATTAAAATTGCCCCAAAATATTTATAAGATAATAATTCATGTTTAGAAGCTATATTTAGAAGACTATGTAATGTATATGTCTAGACAAATGATGTCATCATCCAATCAAATGCTTTCTTCACTTCTATTTTGATCATGGGTTGCCTATTTCCAAAGACACTTGTCCAACAGAAAATAGTCAGACACACTTGCAGACATCTCTGCTACTGTGTACACTAGTTAGTACAATTTTAGTAACCAAAACCCTCTAAGAATGTATTTCAAAAGCATATTTTATTTCATCGGCTACCTGTTCGCTTATTTAATAATAAAATTGCATGTAAATCAAAAGGCCAGAAGGATAGGACCAACCCTGGGAGACCTATGACTCTAAACCATTGAGGTCAGGCTTGGCTGTTTCTAATTCAACTTGGAAAAGTAAAATTCCATTCTATCAAAAAGACTTTAAAGGAAAGAGGCCCCACAATATCAGAATGTTGTCATGAACTGGGTCTTCCCAATGTGAATCTTGTAGACTAAGTTCTCTGCACCTTTTAGGATCTAAGGGAAGATTTAACAAACAAAACCTAATTTTTTATTTTGAGTATTTTAATCCTTCATAAATCTGAAGAGAATCAGGAAGACATTTCATCAGCAAAAAATGTATCAATCAATTGATCATCTACTGTTATACAGATACTGTGTTAAAGACTATGCGGTACCTGGCCGGGCGCGGTGGCTCAAGCTTGTAATCCCAGCACTTTGGGAGGCCGAGATGGGCGGATCACGAGGTCAGGAGATTGAGACCATCCTGGCTAACACGGTGAAACCCCGTCTCTACTAAAAAATACAAACTAAACTAGCTGGGCGTGGTGGCAGGCACCTGTAGTCCCAGCTACTCGGGAGGCTGAGGCAGGAGAATGGCATAAACCCGGGAGGCGGAGCTTGCAGTGAGCTGAGATCCGGCCACTGCACTCCAGCCTGGGCGACAGAGCGAGACTCTGTCTCAAACAAAACAAAACAAAAGACTATGCGGTACCTAGAGAAGAGGAAGCCATAGTTTCTCCCCTCAAGGAATATTTGATGTGACAGGAATTAAGTATACAATTTAATTAAATAAATTAAATTAAATTGTATACTCTAAAGCAGTATGAATGTCATGAGAAATAGTGCTGTAAACAGACCACTGCCATCCAGCAGAAGTGGAGAAGAACAAGTGCCCAAGTTGAAGAAATGTGAAAAAGGCATGTTCTGAAAACCACAGGAAGAAGAGTTTGATCCCAATCATGAGATGAACTTTTTTTAAATTGATTTTTTATTTGAATAGTCAATGGGTACCCAAAGATAGAAGTCAACAAGTGGTTAATAAGAATAGGCCCATCTGATCTAAGCTTACTTCCTTTTAAAAAATGTGAGTATGAAAATGCCTTCATTTGAACAAATTATTAGTCTTCCATGGTTTGTAGGCAAACTAGAGAAATATCAACAAAATGGTAGAGTTGATAGATTAAAAAATGACTCATCAACTTTATCCAAAAAGTCAAGGTTATCATGGAAAGTTGTAATCTCAACTCTGACTCTAAGTGGCAGGACCAGGCTGAGTTTTGAAGTCAGAAAGAGTTAGGTCTGAATTCCAGCTTCATTGTTTACTACTTGTGTGACTTTGGGCATGCTACTTACCCTAACACTAAATTTTCTCATCTTTAAAATGACAAGGATACTAATACCTTACCTCTTTGAGTCATAAAAATTAGATGCAAATGATGGATTTAGGGCTCTCAAATATAGTAACAAACATTCTTTTCTGGAATAATGTTAGGTTTCATAATCACAATCATTATTATTAATAAAATGGAAGGAGGTCTCTAGTGATCTGTCCAGTACTTTTTAAATGTTAGCCTTGGGTGAGGAAAATGAAAGTATGCTTATAAAATTCTAAATTTCATACATGCAGCTAGAAATTTATTTATCTTACATTTTTATGATTTATATTTTGCCCCTATGGTTGAATTCTATGGTTATTTTTATTTAGCTCCATCTCTTCAATACCAGCTGATTGGTTTCTTTTTAAATCCTTAAGCCTGCCCTCTAATATGTTAGTTCTCCCTCAGAGCCACAGAAAAGTGTCTTGATTTAGTAACATGATACAAGATTATTCCATTTATGGAGATAGGGATGACTCAGAAAACTTGTGGTTGGAGGGTGAGATAGTTTGGATGTTCATCCCCTTCAAATCTCATGTTGAAATGTAATCCCCAGAGTTGGAGGTTGGGCCTAGTGGGAGGTGTCTGGGTCATAGGGGTGGAGGTCACATGAATGACTTGGTTCCCTCCTCACAGTAACGAGTGAATTGTCACTCTATTAGTTTTCGTGAGATCTGGTTGTTAAAAAGAGTCTAGCACCTCACTCCTCTCTTTCTCTCTCTTGCTCCCCGTCTTGCCATGAGACATGTATGAACCCCCTTCATCTTCTGCCATGAGTAAAAGCTTCCTGAGGCTTCACCAGAAGCTGAGCCAATGCTAATGCCATTTTGTACAGCCTGTAGAGCCATTAGAAAAATAAACTTCTTTTCCTTATAAATTACCCAGCCTCAAGTATTCATTTATAGCAACATAAAATGGGCCAATACAGGGGGTAAGAGTATAGAGCTAATAATTCTGTTTTGGTTGCATTACATTAAGATTTCTAAGATTTATGACAATCCCATATTTTAAGATACCTATATGGGATTGTCAAGGAAGCAAATTGGATCTTTTCTCTGGATCTCAGAGGAGTGTTATGTCCTAGAGATATTGATCAAAGAGAGAACCGACAGCATGAAGATTGTATTTAAAGTTATAGATAGTGAATGTGTAAAGTAAGAGCATAGTCTGAGAAGAGTATCAGGAGCCAAGTCCTGAAGAACTCCAACAGTTTGAGGCCAGAGAGAGAGAAACAGCCTCTAAAAGAGACTGGGAAAAAGTTGCTGGTGAGTTAGCAGGAAAACCAGGAAAGTATGGTATTCAGGAAAATTAATGTAGGAAGTATTTTAAGAAGGAAGTTAGGCCAACTCTAAGAGGTCAAGTAAGAATACCTTTTCAAAATTTGAAACTTCTGTAAGTCAAAAGTTAACCAAAGTTAAAAAGTAAGCAGGAGATGGGGAGGTGTATTTGCCAATTCTATGACACAGGATGAATATACAGAATATAACAAAGAACATCCAGAAATTTCTAAGAAAAATACAGCAAAGTTGTCACAAAAAGGGCCAAACACATAAAGATGCAGTTTATATAAGAATAAATATAAATGGTATATAACTAATTTAAAAGAGGTTCAATCTGACAAATCACTGGGTAATGCAAATTAAATGATATGGCAATTATTTTTTCACCAACCTAATATTTTTTAATCAAGAAAATATTAAAGATTGATAATATTCAACATTGGTGAGGAGAAGGAGTAGAGGATACTCAATACTCTCACACTTGTAGATGAGAATGCAAATTGTTACAGTGTGCTAGGATGCCAATATTATTGTAAACGTAAAAATTTTAAATGAGCATACCTGTCAATACAGTAATTTCATTTTTGGTAGCTATCTGAAAGAAATTCTAGCACATGCATCAAGAAATGTGTTCAAGAACATTAAAAACAGTACAGCTTGCAATGACAAATAATTGGAAATACTTACATGCCCACTAATAGCAAATAATTAAATAAATTTTAATATGTATTTTTAGTACAGAAGATTATGGAACAGCTAAAACAAATCAGTTAGGGCTATATTTTCCCCAGTGAAAATATCTTCAAAATGTATTGTTAAAGGATAAAAAACAAGATGTAGAAAAGTACATATAAAATGATCTTATTTACATAAAGTGAGAAAGAGTTATGATATTTCTATGGTTTTTATGAGTGTTTGTAAATACATTGAAACGATCAGCAGACTAATGTCAACTATTGTCTCTGAGAATAAGGGTAGGATTAGCAGGATAAAAGCTGATACTTATTTTCATTCTTTTGGTTTTGTATTTCTTGAATTCATCTGAATTTGCTGATGATCTACTTGTGGGATTTTTAAGAAAAATGCAAAAATTGTCTTAGTTCTGTTAAGTTAAAGCAATTGATCAGAAGAATTAATTTTATAATCTGTTAATTCATCAAGAGTTTAAGTTCCTATTACATATCAGACAATATGAAGAGTATTTGCTATATAGCAGTGAATAAAATAGGCAGAATTCCTGTCCTTTGTAAGATTTACCCTCTAGCGGATGCTGGTTTCAACTATACTGTATAGGCTACCCTTACTCTTATAAGATTCTCCACTCCCGCAGTAAAACATCACAGACCAACTTCCTGCACTTTTCATGACCTCATGAAGAAATTTATGGAAGACTGTAATCCCAGCACTTTGGGAGGCCGAGGCAGGCGGATCACGAGGTCAGGAGATCGAGACCATCCTGGCTAACATGGTGAAACCCCGTCTCTAC
>NW_012102943.1:3702998-3708708 GCF_000951045.1 Mandrillus leucophaeus | reverse complement strand
GGTGAAACCCCGTCTCTACTAAAAATACAAAAAAATTAGCCACGTGTGGTGATGGGCATCTGTAGTCCCAGCTACTCGGGAGGCTGAGGCAGGAGGATGGCGTGAACTGGAGAGGTGGAGCATGGAGTGATCTGAGATCACTCCACTGCACTCCAGCCTGGGCGACAGAGCGAGACTCTGTCTCAAAAAGAAAAAGAAATTTTTGGAAGAAAATATGAAGTGTACATTCATATGCCATCTTTAAATTCTCTCTTTGCTTTACAGTCATCCTGCAGACTACCAGACACAGCAGGATTTTAACAATACATCTTATTTAGTAAAATAGGCTTTCTTGGGCTGCCCTAGAAACTCCCAAACTCTCTATGAAAAAAACCATCAACTGCTAAACAACTGACTTAGCAAATGTATTACCAGAGCATACGCTGTTTGTAAGTTGTCAACAGCCTGTACTTAGGCAACTGCTAGCTTAAATAGCTAAAACTATTTGGCACCCACACAGAAGTTCTTGTACACACACTTTACGGTTGAATTCTTTCTATGACACTCATGAAGGCATAACAATTAAGAGAGAATGTCAGTTTCTAGGTGTATCCTTTGGGGCCTTTCCACCAGCTGAAACCACAACACCATGCTAGGCTTTAGCTACAAATCTGTCTACACTTGTAGCAAAAATTGGAATTCTTGCTCTGAGCAGCCTCTGAGGCACAGCGTTTATATTTTATAGCAATTCTTATTTTTCTTTTCTTCTTTTCTTACACAGGCAAATGAAAATATCCCCCAATTTTCAGCTGCCAGAACAGCTGAATACTAATCATCATCAGAAAAATTAAATGCTTATCTCAAAGAAGGAACTACTCCTTAGAAATTCCTGTATATCTCAGGGCAAATAAAAAACGTCATTGGCAATCCAGTTTTGCTACAGGATGAATGTACTTATCACACATAGCTTTGCATAGCTGAGAACAATTCTAGCCCAGGGTGACCAGAAAAGTCTCAGAGTTTAGAAAGAGGTACCATAACTAGACACTGAACATTCACCTCCAAAGTCATTCCCACCTCCATCCACCTATGTGACCTTGGGGAAAAAAATCACTGGACCTGTCTGTATTCTCTTATATTTCATTTCCTTCCTTGCACTGTTCTACCTGCCTGAATCGGCTTCCCTGCCTTTTCCTCCATGTCTCACATTTTTAGTAAATACTGTTCTGTGTTCTGTGAAGACTTCCCTGAGCTTCTTAAGCCAAATCAGCTTCCTTTCCTTTCTACCCCAATTCTAGATCACCCATACGTCCGTCATATCTCATGGTATTACTGTTGTATATTTATGATGGTATGTATTTTAGTTTATCATGTTATTTATGGCCATCTTAGGTTTTCAGGCACTATGTTATTACTATTCGTCCTAATATTAATAAAATTTTTAATACCATTGTGAGTGCTTACTGTATGTCATGCCCTGTATGAATATATTATCTCTACTCATCACAAAACCCACGAGATGAGAATTAACATTATTACAATTTTTTAAAGGTGAGGAAAGTAAAACCACGAGAGACTATGCAGATGGCTAGTAGGAGCACTGAGCGTCAAGACAAAACCTATTTTACTTTAAAATCCATGCTTTTAACCACTACTCTAAAGTACCACCTTTAAATAATAATAGATAACATTTACTAAAGACTTGTTAAGTGTCAGGCTCTGTACTGTGCACTCCACATAAACTAGCTAATTTGACTCTCATAAAAACTCTGGGATGTAGATATAGTGATTATTATCTTAAGTTTTTAAAAATGAAATTGAGGTTAATAATGTTTAAACGACCTGCCCAAGGTCACAGAACTCTGGGAACTTGATTCGAATTCAAGTCAGTCTCCCTCCAGAGCCTGAGGTCTTAACCACTACTGTATTCCATGACCAGAGAGTAGAAGCTTTTATAATCTTGGCAAACTCTATGCAGTTTTCAGGGATAACCCCTCTGGAAACAGAAAACTAGAGCATTACCCCTTCTGAGTAATACAAATCAACCAAATTGATGAACTCCCATAGTATACTGACCTTAGTACATGTGTGGATCCATTAATGGTTGTGGTTGAACAAGGGACAGTCTGGCCCAGAATGGAAGGTCTTCGGTAGCGCTCATCATCACAGCAGAGGATGATGAGGAAGGCACGTCTAAAAGACTTATTCAAGAAGGCGTAGAGAAAAGGGTTCAACCCGGAATTGATATAGCCGAGCCAGAGGAAAGCGGTCCACACCTGCCCAGGGACACTGTAGTCTATGAAAGGATCCACGATATTGGTGACAAAGAATGGTGCCCAGCAGAGGCAGAAGCAGCCCATGATGATGCACAGGGTCTTGGCTGCTTTGGTCTCTGTCCTCATGCGGTGAGTGCTATGCTGGTCTGCTGACTGAGGCCTGCTCTCAGAGGAGGCTCCTGCCCGTTGCAACATCTGGATCTGGTGGGCATGCTCCTTAGCTGTGACATAGATGCGGTAATAGGCCAGCACCATGAGGAGAAATGGGATGTAGAAGGCCACCACAGAGCAGGTGATGGCATAGGGCTTGTTGACCATGAAGACACAGTACGTAGAGTTAGAGTTCTGGTTGAACTTCCTCTTTTCTATCTGAGAGTTGGAGGGAGAGAGGAAATGAGGAAAGGAGGTAAAAAGGAAAGAAAAAGTGAAAAAGAAGTGGGAAAAATGGGGAAGAGTGTAAGAAAAGAAAAAGGGAAAATAAGAAAATGGAGGATTGGAAGATATAAAGAAGGGGAAGAGAACAGGGAAAGAAAATGGGAGAATGAAGGAGTAAAGGGGAAAGGAAAGGAAGAAGAAAATTTATCAGCAAAGCTTTGGTTTTCTTATACGCCTACAACACAAAGAACCTTGATGACAGAAAAGGAACATGATCATATCCCAGGGCTCAGAGAACTTACCTGTACAAGAGGAGCTGAAGGCTCCAGGACAGAAGAGAAATAAAATAGAGACAGAATCATTTATTACATTTACCCAACCAGTAGTGAAATTCTGCCTCTATTCTCCCTTCCCTGTCTTCTTGCACATAACAGACCAGTGTCTCTTAACAGGATGCCTGTAGATCGGTAACATTAGAGTCACCCGCAGTACATATTAGAAGTGCAGATTCCTGTCCATTCCCTACTGCCACCCCTCCACTCTCATCCCTGGAAGATCTACTGATTCTAAATCTTTGGGCAATGAAGCTCAGATATATGCATTTTAAGCAAGTTTTTTCCAATAATTCTAAAGCTCATTAATATTTGAGAACCATTGCTCTATACCATCCTAAACTTAGCTCTTTTGGGGAATGCCGTGGGGCACTTTTCTGGAGTCATTTTTCTACTTATTGAATTCCCTGATGAAGGTTTGTCTCATTTAGATAACATAGAGTAACAGCCTGTGTTATAGTGTAACAGCCTGTGTTTTAGTGTAACAGCCAAGAGGGGCCTTAGGGTTTGGGGGAAAGGAAGGGTAGATATTTTAATGGGAGAAAAGAATATAAAGATTGGATAGGGCAAGGTCATGAGGGACTTTGGAACCCAACCAGAGTGAGAACCTAGACAACACTCAATGCTTCAACTTACTCTCCTCCCAGTCTCTCCTGAACCCACTTCATTTAGGTGTTCACCCTAATCACTCCATTGAAAATGCTCTGGTCAAGGCTATCAATGACCTCTATGTTGTCATTCCTCCTTTTGAATGAGCCATCTACACCTTTGACGTAGCTGAATCCTCCATCCTTCTTCTTTTTTCGAATATTTTATTGAACCAAAATACATATAAAGTACATAAAGTATATATACAGATGAATCAATTATTACATAGTAAATATGCCTGTGTAATTCTTGTTCAAATCAAACTATAGAATATTATCGACAACCCAGCAGCCTCCCAAATGCCTTCTCCTTGTCATTAATATGCCCAAACATAGCCACTAATCTTTATCATCATAATGTAATTTTATTTGTTTTCCAACTAAGTATCAAGATAATAAAACACACAATCTGTATCTTCTTTAACTTAATATTGTATCACTCACATTATTGTATGTACAAGTAATTTATTCTTTTTCATTGTTGTATATTATTGCATTATAGGAATAAACTACAATATTACATATTCCAATATTGACAGACATTTGAGCCATTTTTGGGTTTGTGCTATTTTGCATAAAACTGTTAGGAATATTCTTGTACAAGCTTGTGTGTGTGTGTGTGTGTACTTTCATCTCTCTTAGGTATATACCCAGGACTGAAATTGCTGTATCATAGCTTGGGTATATACAGCCAAATGGTTCCCAGAGGGACTGTATCAATTTATATTCCCACCATGAGAGCCGAAGAGTTCCAGTTACTCCACATGCTCACCAACATTTGGAATTTATTGTCAGTATGTAGTGGTATCTCATTGTGGATTTGTTGGTGATGTTGGTAAAGTTTATTTGATTACATAAGTAAAATACTCCATGTGTTTTTGACTCTTTCCATTGGTTTAGATTAGGATTTGTCTTATGTTTTGTTACTGAAAAGTGTCCTGGGCATCCATATCCACATAATTATAGTACACTGACATCACTCCTTTTGGAAAGCATGTGAGACTGAGTTTCTGCATCTGTTTCTTGATTAGCACTCTGGTTCCTTCAATGGGACGAGAGCACTGCCTTCATAATGTTAAAATATTGCCTACGTCTTGTCAGTCCCAATTCTTGCAGCTCTATCTTCAGTTTCAATCCGAGTAAGTTGCCTCAAATTCTCAGTGTGCCCTGTTCTCTGCATCTTTGTTCCCTGTTTACTATGTCCTGGCTATTTCTTTGTAATTTTAAATTAAATCCAATAAACTTGAATCAAATTTAAGTTCATCACAACCCTTCAGTTTCTTATTGCAGTTTTACTGTGCGTTTCCTGAAAACTAATAATGTTAATCACTGTTTTGCCCTTTCGATATCCTCTCTTTTGAATTGATTTTTCAGGTATTTTCCCATTTTAAAAATTAACTTGTGACTCTCTTTCTTATTGATTTTTAATATAATAGTTCTTTTATATTCTTGATGTCCTTTGTCAGATTTATGTGTTGCAAATATATCACTCTGTGGCATGGCTTTTCACGCTAGTATCTTGTGATAGAAAGAAGTTCTGAAAGAACCTATACTTTTGGTTAGTGTTTTCTGTATCTTGTTTCTGAAATCTTCGTTTACTCCTAAGTATAAAGATACTGGCCTGGCGTGGTGGCTTACACCTGTAATCCCAGCACCTTGCGAGGCTGAGGTAGGCAAATCACTTGAGGCCAGGAGTTTAAGACCAGCCTGGCCAACAAGGCAAAACACTGTCTCTATTAAAAATACAAAAATTAGCCAGGCGTGGTGGCAGGCACCTGTAATTCAAGCTACTGGGGTGGCTGAGGCCCTAGAATCGCTTGAACCCAGGAGGCAGAGGTTGCAGTGAGCTGAGATCACACCACTGCACTCCAGCCTGGGTGACAGAGTAAGACTCGGTCTCAAAGATATTGTCAAGAGATGTAAAGACATTCTTTTACATGATCACTTAGCATATCATTATTGTGTTAATTTTTATGTCTTTTTTTTTTTTTTTTTTTACAGGGTCATGCTCTGTTGCCCAGGCTGGAGTGCAGTTGTGCTCACTACAACCTCTGACTCTCAGGCTCTAGCAGTTCTCCCCTCTCAGCTTCCCTAGTAGCTG
>NW_012102943.1:3699423-3700023 GCF_000951045.1 Mandrillus leucophaeus | reverse complement strand
TTTTTTTTTTTTTTTTTTTTTTGGTAGATGCTCCTTGTCTAATTACTCCATTATCTAGATTGCCTATGAGACTGTTTCCATTGTCTTTCTATGTTTGTGGGTTTTGGCCATTTAGTCTTGCTTCCTACAAGGTCTGGTGACTTAATTAAAGGACAGACATTATGTATAAAAAAAGTACAGCTACTCTGGATGGTAGTAGCCTTCCCACAACTCGATGTATCCTGGGACCAATTTTAAACAAGTGCCTTACAACTTCCTTATGGAATACATATCCCTGCTAATGAATCCAGACCATAGATTTTGATCTTCATTATAAGTTTAGTATGTCAAAGCTGGAGGACTCTTAAAGATTAGTATCTAGACAGAGAGATGGTTAATTTTATGTGTTAACTTGACCAGGCATGGGGTACCTACACATTTAGTCAAGCATTATTCTGGGTGTGTCTATGAGGAAATTTTTGGATGAGATTAACATTTGAATCAGTAGACTGCCAATCACCAGTCACCTGCCACCAGTGCAGGTGAACCTCATGCAATCGATTGAAGGCTTGAATAGCAGGGAACTCATGCTGCCTTACTGCCTTCAAGCTGTGATATCAG
>NW_012102943.1:3693193-3696778 GCF_000951045.1 Mandrillus leucophaeus | reverse complement strand
TTTACATGATCACTTAGCATATCATTATTGTGTTATTTTTTATTTTTTTTTTTTTTTTTTTTTACAGGGTCTTGCTCTGTTGCCCAGGCTGGAGTGCAGTTGTGCTCACTACAACCTCTGACTCTCAGGCTCTAGCAGTTCTCCCCTCTCAGCTTCCCTAGTAGCTGGGACTACAGGTGTGGGCCACCACGCCCAGTTAATTTTAAAATATTTTTTGTAAAGACAGGTTTTCATTGTATTGCTCAGACTGGTCTCAAACTCTAGGCTCAAGCTATCAGCCAGTCTCAGCCACCCAAAGTGCTGGGATTACAGGCATGAGCCACTGTGCCTGACCAGTTTTTACGGTTAATTCTTCTACCCACCTGAAATTTTTTTTTCTGTATGGTATGATATACAAGATATGGATATTCAATTGACCCCTGCAGCATGTATTGAATGGATTATCTTTTCCTAGTTGCACTGCGGTGTAATCTTGGTCACAAATCAGGGGACTGTATATGCATATGGCTCCACGTTTGGATTTCCTATTTGTTCTCTTGAGTTGTCTCTCTCTGCACATACTTCTATAACTTCTTAGACATCTGGTTATAAAAGTCTTTGAACTGTGGTTTCTTTTCCTGAAGACTCTTGGATAATCTTTTATCTCAGTATTTCCATAAAAAATTTAAACTAATGTCTCAGTTTCTGTAAAAATCTTCTAGAATTTTGTTTGGAGTGAGAGTAAAATGATCAAGGGAAACTGACATCTTTACAATGTTGTGTCTTCGAATTAACTAACATGGTAATTCTTTCCCTTTGTCTTTTTAAGTATATTTCAATAATACTTTTTAATTTTATAATTTTCTTTGTGTCTTACACATCTTTTGTTAGATTTGTTTGTAAGTGTTTTATGTTTTTATTCTATTGTAAATGGTACCACGTTAAAATTCTTGTTCCTAATCGTTGCTAATAGGCAGAACTTGTTGAGGCTTTTCATTGTAAGCTGGCTGTGTATTCAGCAACTTTGCTAAGTTAGATGTCAACTAATATTTCATCTTTACATCCTTTTGAATTTTCTCCAGGAAATACTCATATGATCTGCAAATAATGGCAGTTACAATTTTTTCTCTTTCCAATCCTAATGTCACTTTCTCTTGCTTTATTGAGCTTGATAGGACCTCCCATCTGATTTTGAATAAAAATGAGAGTAATTGACACCTCGTTGCACTCCTAGTTTTAGGGGATGAGCCTTCAATAATTTACTAAGTATGATATTTGCTATAAATTGTATGTCAATAGTCTCTACTTGATTAAGGAAATTACCTTCTATTCTTGGTTTGATGAGATTTTTAAAAAATCATGAATGGGTATTGAATTTTATCAAAGCATTTTTGGCAGTAACAAAATAAACATATGGGTTTTCTCCCCTTTCTTTTACTGATGCAATGGATTACATTGATTGCATTACAATTCCTGGAATACGTCATATTTATACTGGACCCTGTGACACATTAGTATTTTTCTTAAGGATTGAAGGACTTTTCCACCAACTGTGAACACTGTCTGCTGACAGGTCTTAGTCATCAACCTCTAGAAATAGCTCTTGACTGAAGACAGCTGCTTAACCCAATGTCACTTACCCTTCTTGGGATCCATCTGCATCCAGTGTGAATATACATATGCATGAAGATATGAAGAATATATACCTATATGATATACTCACAAACATGCTGTTTTATTCCTGTACATATTCAGCATCTTGTTTTATAGACTATTATAAGGTTATCATGTATCATCCTCTTGAATTCACATTTTTATCATAAAACATTTCTACCTCAAGAAATATTACTTTCTTTAAATTTTATTCTATCACTTGTAACAGTAGAGTAACACAAGCTTCTTTGAATTATCACTTGCATGGTGTATGTATTTCTATTATTTTATTTTCAATTTTTCTGTCACTTTATTTTTAACAGTGCTCTCTTAAAAGCAGCATATATTTGTATTTTGTTTGATGCAGTCTGACAACTTTGTCTTTTAGCATCTATTCTTTAAATAATTTAATATTTAATACATTACAAATTCATTTAGGTTTGTCTATGATCTTGCTGTTACCTATTAACCTTTTCTGTTTCTTCTTTCCTTGTTTCCATATTTATTGCTTATTTTCAGAATAATACCTGTTTACATTAACACGTTACCTCTCTCTTTCTATTAGCTTATTGAATATATATTCTTTTATTATCTTTATTTTAGGGGCTACAACTCATTACAATCTATTTCATACATTTGCCATTTCCTTGGCAATGCAAAGATCCCAAACAGTCCGTCTCCATTTACCTGCCCCACACCTGCCTTTTATGCTATTGTTTTCATGCATTTTAATCCTACATATATTTGAAAACCCACAAGACATTAATGTTATTGTTATTTTAATAGTCAATGTTCTCTTACACTATCCACATATTTATCATTTCCAGTGCTCTGCACTCTGTCCTGTGTTATGGTGCTTCTATCTGGGATTATTTTCTTTTTGACTGAAAAATTCTCATTTTAGTCACAGTATAAAAACTGGTGTGAAAAAATTCCCTTCGTTTTTGTTTCCCTGAAAATCATCTTGTCTTAATATCATCTTAATTTTTAAATAATATTTTCATTGGGTATGGAATTTTAAGTTGTAGATTTTCACCAAGTCATTCCATTGTCTTCTCACTTCTTTCATTTTATTACATGGTCAGCTGTAAGTCTTCTTTTCCCTGTTTAATTTATCATTTTTCTCTAATTACTTTTGAGGTTTATCAAGTTGTCTTTGATTTTCAGCAATTTTTAAAATGAATTTTCTAGATATAGTTTTTTTCTTTTTTTAACCTGCTGGGGCTTTATAGAGTTTCTTGAATCTGTGACTGATGGCTTTTATCTGTTTGGAAAATTCTTAGGCACTATTTCTACTAATATTACATCTACCCATTCTCTCTCTCTTCAAATAGAATACTAATTATATGGACGTTAGAACTTTTCTGTATTTTTTATATATATATATGTAACATATATATACATATACATAAAAGTATATATATGGACACACACATATTCTGATATGATACATATATACATATATATCAGAATGGTCTGTAATAAAATTTTATCCATTTATCTCTATGTGCTTCAATCAATATTTTATTACAAGGTTATGGTGTAATATCCTCTTGAATTGATATGTTTATCATTATGAAAAATGATATCATCTAAATTCCAGTTTACTACAGGTGTTCTCAGATATGTCAAATCTACTATTAAATTTATCATTATACTTATTTATTTCAGTGTATTTATTAGTTGCAGTATTTCCATTCAATTCCCTCATCCTCTTTTTTTTTTTTTTTTTTTTTTGAGACTGTGTCTTGCTCTGTCACCCAGGCTGGAGTGCAATGGCACAATCTTGGCTCACTGCAACCTCTGCCTCATGGGCTCAAGCAGTTCTTCTGCCTCAGTCTCCTGAGTAGCTGGGACTAAAAGTGCATTCCACCATGCCCAGTTAATTTTTGTATTATTAGTAGAGATGGGGTTTCATCATATTGGCCAGGCTGGTCTTGAACTCCTGACCTT
>NW_012102943.1:3564975-3692543 GCF_000951045.1 Mandrillus leucophaeus | reverse complement strand
TTTTTCCTGCCTTTGGACTCAAACTAAAACATTGGCTCTGCTGGGGCTCCAGTGTCCCTGCATTTGGACAGGAACTACACTATTGGCTGTCCTGGGACTCTAGCTTGCTGACTGCAGATCTTGGTACTGGTAAACCTCCATAATCACATGAGCCAATTCCTTACAGTATCTCTCTCTTTCTCTCTCCGTCTCTCTACACACACACACACACACACACACACATAGACACACACACCCACCCATTAGTTATGTTTATCTGGAGAATCAATACACAGGGATTGGAATAATGCCTGGCATATGTTGCATGGCCTCCTAGATCCCTGGTAGACCTTCTTCTCCATTGAGAATGAATGGATCTTCTCATCACAGTGCTTCACCAAGTGAGACAGTTCAGAGCTGGGCTTAGGGTTTAGTTCTCTCAACTTCCAGCCTGGAGGTCTCTTCATTCCCCAGCAGCCTCTACCCACATGATATATTTTCTCCAGGTCCATGTCAGCTGATATGGTTTGGCTGTGTCCCCACCCAAATCTCATTTTGAATTGTAGCTCCCATAATTCTTACATGTTGTGGGAGAGACATGGTGGGAGATAATTGAATTATGGGGTGGTTTCTCCCATACTTTTCTCATGGTAGTGAATATGTCTCACGAGATCTGACGGTTTTATAATAAGAAACCCCCTTTGCTTGGCTCTCGTTCTGTGTTGTCTGCAGCCATGTAAGAGGTGCCTTTTGCCTTCCACCGTGATTGTGAGGCATCCCCAGGCATGTGGAACTGTGGGTCCATTAAGCCTCTTTTTCTTTATAAATGACCCAATCTGGGGTTTGTCTTTATCAGCAGTGTAAAAATGGACTAGTACATCAGCCTTATAGACTCTCCACATAAAATGGAATAAAGACTTTTTGGGGCAAATGACATGCCTCAGGCCCTGGAGTCTAAGCTTGGAATACTTGTCCAGTTATTTACAAGCTGTGTGACATTGGGCATGTTACTTAACCTTAACCTTAACCTACATAAGCTTGTGAGCCTGGGTTTTCTCATCTGAGAAATGGGAGAAATAACTATACTTTCCACACAAGGAGGTTTTCAAGATTGTATATAAAGTATTTAGCATACTCTGGCATACAGCTATGTTAAAGAAAAAATTATTCATGACATTTGTTAAAGCAGTAAAGTAGACTTTATTCAGGACTATCAACATAGGTTATAGTGACTACTGTGATGGGATTTTACAGTAGAAGAGAGAGATTGAAATAGAACAAGCGAAAGTGGAAATTTATGGTGAGTGGAAAACATGGTGAGTGGGGGTCAGTGGATGGAAAATTATCAATAGGAAACATCAGGAGTAAGAGAGGATTCTGGCTAAAAAAAACCTAGCAGGGCTCTTGCTGAAGGCAGGCCAAGGTGATCATAAATCACCTGGGAGCTGGTGGAGGATGAAGAACCCAATCAAATATTGAGGGTGGGGGATTCTGGCTAAACCAACTTAGCAAGATTCTTGCGAAAGTTGGGGTATGCAAAAACGCACATAGAAGTCCAAAAGTCAAGACCTAGATGGGACAAGGATTTAGAAAAGTCTGACTAAAGTTGGGTTAAGGAGAGGATTTTTGTCAGTACACATTCAAAAGTGTTAACTTTTTTTTTGTTTTTTTTAATTATCACCCAGACCACTATCAGATTCTTAGAATACTCAATCTAATATTATTTATTCATTTAGGAATCCCATGCAAAGTTGATCAGACAGTAAACCAGTGGGGTCTGTGTGGATACTCACCAAATCAATTATGCCAATGTTATTCCAGCCTTGCATTATAGGGAGAAAAGAAATAAACGTGGGGATGACCCAGCAGCCTCCCAGCATTAATGCAATGCGCAGAGGGGTCATCTTGTTCCTATAGACCAAAGGCTGGCAGCAGATGGCGTAATACCTGGAGAGAGAATAGAGGGCAGAGCATAGCAATGGGCAAGGAGGAACGGGAGGGAGAGAGGAGAATATATGAGAGAGAAGAGGGGAGGAAGAGGGGATGGGGAAAGGGATAGAGAAGAGCAAACATTGAGGAGAAGAGTTGAAGGGGAAGTAGAGAATAAAATAAGGAAAGAAGAAAAGAAAGAATAAAGGGTAAAAAGAGGAGAGCAAGTGGCAGACGAAGGGACAAAGAAGGAAGACAGAAGGGAGAAAAGAACAGAGGAAAGGAAAATTGATTATATGATAAAATACGATATACTGAGCTGTGAGTTTCTGTTAATAATAATATCAATATATGCTTTGGATCACATCTGAGAATCATTGCCTACAGTTGGCCCCACAGTCCTCTCCATCTCCCAATATCTGGAGGAGCTCCACACACACCAGAAGGTCTTTTCTATCTCTGGCACTGTTCCAACGCTATCCCGATGCCTGTGCATTGAGGAGCTTCTGCCCAGCCCTCTGGGCCTCAGTGTCCAGGCAACTGTAATCTATTTGATTAGAACTTGAAGTGACCCAGGCATCCTCTACATCTGGGCTCTAACCACTATCTCTCAGATTTGTCCCCTTACCCTTGATCACCTGCCTACATGGAAGTGGAGCTCTAAGTCAGTGTTTTTTGTTTTTTAAATTGTGGTTCAAGGATTCCCCTCCATCCCCCCATCACTGCCACGCTGAATGAAACTCACCTGAGGAAGTCTTTTTAAAATACAGATCCCAAGGATCTCCTGAATCAGAGCCTATTGGTGAACAACCTGGAGCTTGCATGTTGACAAGTGTGAGTTATTACTGCTCTTTGCTAAGGATACTAAGTTTCCCCTTCCAAAAGTGTACACTTCTTGGCCTCCTTATGGCTGGGTAGAACCAAGTGACTGGTCCTGACCAATGAATCATGAACAGAATTGACATGCATCACGTTTGGGATAAACTATTTAACTGTTTCTGGGATACTAAGAATGTAAAATTTTGAATATTTCCCGCTCCATCATTTCCTATCTACTGGATGAGACCACCCCACGTTCATTTATTAGGGTCTGACCTCTCTCATGGGACTCACTGCTCACTCTCTTTTGATTCCATGTTCTGCCTATGATACTAGCTTTCTTCCTGCCTCCAGACAGAGGTACAACCTGCCCATTCAACAGTCTGGCCTCTAACTTCTAGACCGTTCCTGCATGTTATTCTGGCCTTGGAGATCACCTCTTCCATGACCAGGCATGACATGGAATTTCACAACAGGCAGAATGCTACAGTAGATCTATCATTTATTTCTCTTTGGGAGCGTACAAAATATAAATGCAAAAAGAGCCTGGAGGCTAAGTCTATTCTTTAAGGTTTTATACCTTTTAATGATGAACCACCCCCATACACCCCTCATTTTATGCAGTTCACTTTGTTAATTTTTCCCACCTCTTCTTTTCTTTTCTTAATTCAAAGCATAACTAACATAACAATGGCTATATTCTTTGAAGAGGTGGTAGTAGGATGGGTTGAGAGAGAGGGTGGAATGGGGAGAGCCCAGTGTTGGAGCATGAGGAGCAGGTGTGTCAGGAGCAGGGAGAGGAGAAATATCCCCTTTCCTACAAGGCATTGAGGAGCAGCTGACTGCATTGTGCCAAGAGCTCCTTGTAGCTGGCAAGCTTGGTGGGGTGTCCAGATGTGGGCCAGAGTGCGAGAAACAACAGATCAAAGAATGGGAGAGAGGCTTGCTCAGAAAAACCATTGTCTCCATTATAATTCTGACATGGCCACAAAATCAAACTAAAGATAACTCAATCATTGAAAGAATCATGATTAGCTGGATTCCCTTCATAGTGTTGGCTTACAAGAAAGGCAAATTATAACTGAGTAGCAAATTTTTCTGAATGGTGATATTCATAATCATCAGAGGTTTATTATTAACATACAATTAATGATGAATTTGAAGTGGATGAAATATACTTTTTTTTTTTTTTCAAATTTTGTTTCCTTCTTGATTTCCTGTTAGGGGGCAAGTTTCTTTCCATTTAACATCCTTCCTCCTTTCTCTTGTTACTAGCACTTCAAATCCTTCGGGAGTTATCTCTTTGCTGTTGCTATAGTATTGTTAGGAAAACAAATGATGGGGCGCTGACTTTTCTAGCCTAGGAGTGACCCGATCAGACTTTCTCCTGGGACTCAATGTCCTGCAGAGGGATGCAAGGTGGGTAAGTTAGCAGAGTGCCCTTTATCCCAGTAGCAGCCCCCTGGCAGGGCTGGGATTCATTCCTCTTCCAAAAGATATGTTGAAGTCCCAACTCCCAGTAACCTTGGAATGTGACCTTATTTAGACACAGGGTTTTATAAGAGCCAATCAAATTAAAATGAGGTCTTCAGGGTGATCCTGAATCCAATGTGACTGATGTCCTTATGAAAATAAAAATTTTGACACAGAAACTGATATGCACAGTAGGAAGGTGGCCATGAGAAGATGGAAGATTAAAGTGATGTGTCCATAAGCCAAAGAACACGTAAAGTTGCCAGCAACCAGCAGAAGCCAGATAGAGGCAAGAAAGGATCCTTTCCCTACATGTTCCAGAGGGATAATGGCCCTATTGATACCTTTATTTCAGACTTCTAGCCTTTAGAACAGTGAGACAATAAGTGTGTATTGTTCTAAGCCATCCAGTTGGCGGTATCTGTTATGACAGCTTTAGCAAACTAATACAGTTGGCTAACAACAATCTGTTGCTTGCAAGCAAAGTATCCTGCCTCACACAGAGCAGTAAAACTGGCTTGAATGCCAGATATATCTTTCATAGTATACTTTTTTTCTAAGTAAAAATATCTTTTGTTTCATTCAATATACTTTCAGAATATAGCTCAAGTTTTGGCATCCTTTCTTCTATTATCCCAAAAATGCAATAGAGGAATAAATGAAGAATGAATTCTGCCCTATTGTTGTTGGGTAATCAATATCATTTTTGAGGTTTAGAACCAGGTGCTAAGATGTTGCCAAGAGCAGATTTCAGAAATTTTGGTTGGATCTCCAGTGTCACAAAAATCCAAAAGTTCAAAAACACAAGGCCAAACTAAGTATCCTGCAGGGCACTATTCACCACAACCAAGGTATGGAACCAACCTAAGCATTTATCAGTGGATAAATTAATATAGAAAATGTGGTATATACACATGATGGGGTATTATTCCACCATAAAACAAATAAAACTCTGTCATTTCCAGCAGCATGGATGGAACTGGAGGACATTATGTTAATTGAATAAGCCAGGCACAGAAGGACAAATATTGCATGTTGTCACTCATGTGAGGGAGCTAAGAAAATTGATCTCATGGAGGTAAAGCATAGAATGATGGTTACCACAGGCTGGGAGGGGTAGTATGTAGGGGGAGTATGAAGAGGGGTCAGTGAATGCATACAAAAATACAATTAGATAGTGGGAATAAGATCTAGTATTTGGGTGGGATAATTGGGTGACTGTAGTTAAAAATCACTTATTGTATCTTTCAAAATAGCTAGAGGAGTAGATTTGGAATGCTCTCAACACAAAGAAATGATAAATGTTTGAGGTGAAGGATACCCCAACTACCATGATTTGATCACTACACATTGTATGCTTGTATCAAAATATCCCATGTACCCCATAAGTATGTACAACTATCATGTAACCATAAAATTTAAAATCTTTTACATAAATAAATAATATCATGCAGGATAAAAAGTATGTTTGAGAAAGCAGGGTGTTTTACCTGAGAAAATTATTTGATTTCCATAAATGGATGTGGATGTTTAGAGGGTTATGTTGGGAAAATAATAGAATTTACAGAAGAGGGCTTTAGAATGTATGGTTATATTGGTGCTCATAAAATTTTTATGAAAGCCTTTCTTTCTAAATCTAGCTTGGCCAGGGCTACTGCCAGTTTCCCTTGACATAATGAACAATAATATTGTCCTACATTCTGCTGTCCAAATGTTCTATGCTTTAATTTGCTTCACCCTAGATTTCTAGGAGCTGCTGCTACATAGAATTAAATAGTAGTAACAGGCTTCCTTTTAAAATTCAGCTTAAAGGAGGATACTGTGAATGTAGTACACATTTTACCAATCCCTTACACATTTTTTAATTTGAGACAGAATCTTGTTCTGTCTGTCCCAGGCTGTTGTGCTTATGTGATCTTGGCTCACTGAAACCTCTGCCTCCCGGGTTCAACTGATTCTCCTGCCTAGCTTCCTGAGTAGCTGGAACTATAGGTGTGCACCACCACACCCAGCTAATTTTTGTATTTTTAGCAGGGACAGGGTTTCACATGTTGGCTAGGCTTGTCTTGAATTCCTGGCCTCAAGTGATCTACCCGCCTTGGCCTCCCAAAGTGCTGTGATTACAGACATGAGCCACCACACCTGGTGCCCTTACACATTTTACATACATAGTCAGTTCCCTGGAAAACGCATGCCAGAAACAAAGTACCTAGACAGTCAGCCCATCCTGTAGGGGGCTAAGGTGGAATACATAGAAACATGCCCAAACACAGATGTAGAAAGTTGCTCTTGCAAGATCTGGAGTGGTTAGGCAAGGGTAGGAAGGCTCCTTTATCTCCTTTTTAAAAATCATCAATAAGTAAAGGGGGAAAGAGTATTTTATTTTACTTAAATTTAAATTAGGTTAGGTAAATTGTTAGTGACAGGTGAGGATATGAATAAGAAAAATACTGAATTATGTCTAGGTATATGTTTTACTTGCATTTTGACCTCTACATCTTCTTCAGTCTGGTCCTCTGTCTTACAGTAAACATAATTTGATTTTTGAGTGGGATTGAGTATAGAATATAAGGTTCTTATTTGGAGCTCAAATTCCAGCATCTACTTAACTTCATGTGCTCAATATTCACACCAAGGCCTGGCACCCTTGAGGTAGAAGCCCTAAATAAGTCATCCCATATCCTTCAATGTCTTTCTGATCTTTGCTTTCAAGCAAAAAATCTAGCAAAGTAAACATCCTCTGAAGGCTGGACTCAAGAATGCAAATTAAGTAGGTGAAAACAAACACCACTGAATAAAGGGATTAATAAAAATTGAATTCTAGTGTTAACTAATGGTCCTTCCTTAAAATTTTAATATTTGTCTGTAGATAAGACTAGACAGAAATCTGATAACTTGACTTTTATGTATTGTGGTTGATATTCAGTTCCTATATTTGGATTATAATGTCCCTGTTAATACAGAAGGAAAACTGACCTGTCATGAACTACTCCTGCAACACATAAACACCACCACTAGACAGAATTAGCTAATTAAATCTGCAAGTTCTTTGGACGGAGGTAAGGCAAAATGCACTGGCTGATTTGATAATAATAGCTACTATTTATTTACTGACCAAGGGCTCTGCCCATTTGATCTCATTTAATCCTCACAACTATTAGATTGGTGCAAAAGTAATAGTGGTTTTTGCCATCAAGAATAATGGCA
This sequence comes from Mandrillus leucophaeus, assembly GCF_000951045.1. Classification (NCBI taxonomy): domain Eukaryota; kingdom Metazoa; phylum Chordata; class Mammalia; order Primates; family Cercopithecidae; genus Mandrillus; species Mandrillus leucophaeus. The sequence goes on along the minus strand of NW_012102943.1, from coordinate 3,685,136 downwards.
AAAACCATTATTATTTTGCATCAACCTAACACTTTTGAGACAGGAACTGTAAATATATCCATTTCACAGATGAGGAAAGGGAAGCACAGGAGTGTTTGAAATTTGCCCAGTCTCACAGGTGGTAAGAACTGAGCTGGCATCTAGCTCAGGCAGCCTGACTCAAGAGCCAGGACATAAACCTCCTATCATTTCACTCAGCTGCCTCTCATTGAAGAGGCACTTTGGAAACAATCAAAACATGAAAATACTGAATCTCAGAACTTGAAGGATGCTGAGAATCATGAAATCCTCAGGTCCTCTGATATGGTTTCGATGTACCCCCCAAATCTCATCTTGGATTGTGGCTCCCACAATTCCCATGTGTTGTGGGAGGGACCCAGTGGGAGGTGGTTGAATCATGGGGGTAAGTCTTTCCTGTGTTGTTCTCATGATGGTGAATGGGTCCACAGGATCTGATGGTTTTATAAAGGGGAGTTTCCCTGCACAATCTCTCTTCTCTAGTCTGCTGCCATGTGAGACATGGCTTTCACCTTCTACCATGAATGTGAGGCTTCCCCATCCACGTTGAACTGTGAGTCCATTGAACCTCTTTCTTTTGTAAATTGCCCAGTCTTGGGTATGCCTTTATCAGCAGCAAGAAAATGGACTAATCCAGTAAATTGGTACCAGGAGTGGGGTGCTGGTGAAAAGATACCCAAAAATGTGAAAGTGACTTTGGAACTGAATAACAGGCAGAGGTTGGAACAGTCTGGAGGGCTCAAAAGAAGACAGGAAGATGTGAGAAATTTTGGAACTTTCTTAAGACTTGTTGAATGGCTTTGACCAAAATGCTGATGATGATATAGACAGCAAAATCTAGGCTGAGGTGGTCTCAGATAGAGATGAGAAACTTGTTGGGAACTGGAGCAAAAGTGGCTCTTGTTATGATTTACCAAAGAGTCTGGTGGCATTTTACCCCTGCCTGAGAGATTTGTGGAACTTTGAACTTGAGAGAGATGATTTCGGGTATCTGGTGGAAGAAATTTCTAAGCAGCAAAGCATTCAAGAGGTGACTTGGGTACTGTTAAAAGAATTTAGTTTTATAAGGAAAGCAGAGCATAAAATTTTGGACAATTTGCAACCTGACAATGCAATAGAAAAGAAAATCCCATTTTCTGAGGAGAAATTCAAGCTGGCTGCAGAAATTTGCATAAGTAACAAGAAGCTTAACGTTAATCCCCAAGACAATGGGGAAAAGTCTCCAGGCCATGTTAGAGGTCTACATGGCAGCTCCTCCTATCAAAGGTCTGGAAGCTTAAGAGAAAAAAAAAATGGTTTTGCGAGCCAGGCCCAGGGACTCTGTACTGTGTGCAGCCTAGGGACTTGGTGCCATGTGTCCCAGACACTCCAGGCATGGCTGAAAGGGGCCAACATAGAGCTCAGGCCATGGCTTCAGAGGGTGCTTCCATGTGTTGTTAAGCCTGCAAATGCACAGAAGTCAAGAATTAAGGTTTGGAAACCTCCACCTAGATTATAGAGGATGTATGGAAATGCCTGGATGCCCAGGCAGAAGTTTGCTGCAAAGGCAGGGCCCTCATAGAGAACCTCTGCTAGAGCACTGCAGATGGGAAAAGTCAGGTTGGAGCCCCTGTGCAGAGTCCTTACTGGGCCTCCACCTAGTAGAGCTGTGAGAAGAAGACAACCATCCCCAGACCCCAAAATTGTAGACCCACCAACAGCTTGCACCATGCACCTTGAAAAGCCGTAGACACTCAATGCCAGCCTGTGAAAGCAGATGGGAGGGAGTCTGTACCTTGCAAAGCCACAGGAGTGGGGCTGCCCAAGACCATGGGAAGCTACCTCTTGCATCAGCATGACCTGCATGTGAGACATGGATTCAAAGGAGATCATTTTGGAGCTTTAAGATTTTACTGCCCCGCTGGATTTCAGACTTGCATGGGGCCTGTAGCCCCTTTGTTTTGGTCAATTTCTTCCATTTGGAATGACTGTATTTACCTAATGCCGTACCCTCATTGTATCTAGAAAGTAATTAACTTGCTTTTGATTTTACAGGCTCATAGACAAAAGGGACTTGCCTTGTCTCAGAGGAGACATTGGACTGTGGACTTCTGATTTAATACTGAAATGAGTTAAGACTTTTGAGGAACTGTTGAGAAGGCATTATTGGTTTTAAAATGTGAGGACATGAGATTTGGGAGAAGCCAGGAGTGGAAGGATATGGTTTGGCTGTGTCCCCACTCAAACCTCATCTTGTATTGTGGCTCCCACCATTCCCATGTGTTGTGGGAGGAACCCAGTTGGAGGTGGTTTAATCACTGGGTGGGTGTTCCCCATGCTGTTCCCATGATGGTGAGTGGGTCTCAAAATATCTGATGGTTTTATAAAGGGGAGTTTCCCTGTACAAGCTCTCTTCTATTGTCTGCCACCATGTGAGGTGTGCCTTTCCCCTTCTTCCATGATTGTGAGGCTTCCCAGTCATGTGGAATTGTGAGTCAATTAAACCTCTTTCTTTTGCAAATTGCCCAGTCTTTGGTATGTCTTTACCAGCAGTGTGAAAATGGGCTAATACATCCCCTCTAAAATGAAGTGTGTACCCAAACCTGCTTAATTTTTCTAGGGATTTGGAACTCACCAGGTCCTACTGCAGTACATTCTAAACTTAAGAGCATGCTAAAGTTAAGAAAGTTTCCTCTAAAAATCAATTTTTGGTAACTTCCAGTTTTTCTCTCTGGCTTAATTTAAATTTCTATCTAATTCTTTTTCTGCATAGTGCTTCTAGAGGCATCTAAAGTGAGCTTTTACATCCCTCTGAAGTCTTATTTTCTGCAGGTAAAAAATTCCCTGTTGCTCTCAACCAGGGGTGACTTTGCTCACCAGGAGACATTTGACAATGTCTGGAGACTTTGTTGTTGTTGTTGTCACAACTGGGAAGGAAATGCTACTGGCATCCAGTGGGTAGAGGTCAGAAATTCTGCTCAATATCCTACAGTGCACCAATAACAATACTGGTCTATGTCAGTAGTGCTAAGATTGAGGACCCCTGGTTTAGATAAGGGGATTTTCACCAATAGCAGGAGTGGAGCTCCTTGTCCTCTACATGTGCTATAGCATGTCGCTATCTCTTAAGAGTGGGGTGCCACAAGGACAGCACTATGTTCTGGTGCATCCTATATGGACCAAAAACCACTGCATTGCCTTCCACTTTGCTCACCATAACTTAATATAGCCTAGGGGATACCCAGAAGCACAGGACACCTGTGCCTCTCAAAAAGAAAATGATCTAGGACAGGAGGTGGGAAAACTGTCCCCCAACTGATGTATAAGCTCCATGAGGGCAGCAATGTTTGCCTTGTTCTGTTTTGTGTCCATGATCACTAGTACAGTGCCAGATATATTGTGGATACTGACAAACTGGATTTTTTAAAAATAATAAACTCTCAATCACTACCAAGTACAATAAATTCCATAAAAATATGTTACCAAATTTTGGAGATGTGAACAGGCATATCTAGTAGAGGGATGGGGAAAGACTTTCTTCAATAGTGGTTTTTTAAGTCAAATGTTAGAGACTGGGTCAGGATGGTGGATGAGAAAGTGTAATCTAGGTGCTGTAGACGGCATAGCAAAGGCTTGAAGAGAGCAATTATATATATGAAATACATACCCATAAATGTATATTCCTATATCCATATATCCCTATAAACATAAGAGTAAAGTTCATGAAATTGTAGGGTGTTTACAAGGAAGTAGACAAAAATAAGCCTAAAATGACTGACTGGGGCACGTCTCAGAGCAGTGGTTCTCAAATGGTATCATCTGTCAGAATCACTTAGAGGATTTGTTGAAACACAGATTGCTGGTAGGTCTGGAGTAGGGCCAAATAATTTGTATTTTTGATATGTTTCCAGGTGATGCTGTTGCTAGTGGACTGGAGACCACACTTCGAGAACCATTGTCTTAGAGGTTTTGAATATTAGGGCAGGAGGAGTTACCAAAAGATTTTTAAGCTGGAAAACGTCCATCATAATCAACATTGCTGCATGCTTTACTAAAGAAGCTGAATTAAAACAAAGTCAAGAGAAGGAGTTGTTGATTCATATGCTAGGTTGACAGTGTTGAACAGGAAAAGTAATTGTCTCATCTCAGGAATACATGAATCAGCAAGATATGTTCTCCAGCCTTCCATTGGGTATCTCCCATTCTTCCTTAACCAGAAAACTTTTACAAAGTAGTTAAATGAATGTTCAAATGATGAGTGAAGTTCCAGATGGCCAGGATTAACTAAAATGAAGCAAGGATATTTACAAAGTAATTTCTTATGCAAAACATTTCAAAAGTATTGCTCATAAAACTCCATTAAAATCCGCTTTTGTAGACCAGCCACCAGCTTCTCCCACTGCAGCCATGTGCAAATGTGTGATCAAATTGCTTTTAAATGTCTCTGGGGACACAATTTACTTTGACAACTCTTAGTAGACAGCCATGTATTTTAAGCACCATGCTAATCCCTTCCGTGCTCCTTCTGCAATTAAGGAACATTCTACCTCTTCATTCCTGCCCTCCCAACCACAGAAAAGGCACAAGAAGCAGTGATAATAACTTGGAATTCTAGACTGTGAGAATTGGAGGGGATAGTAGCAGGCAACTTTATGTCTTCACAATTGGGTACCAACTTTCCCTGCCTTAACTACTTACTAGATCTGTGGTCTTAGAATCAGTTACTAACCTCAAGAAGATCCAGTTTTCTCATCTTCAAAGTTGGAATAATTATGTCTACCTCCAAATATGCCTCTCCTTCACTGTCAGAATTGATGAAATAATATGTTTAAAACATAGGAAGTTCTTGGCACATAAATATCTGTTTAATACATATTATTATAAACAGACTCAAATATATTTTGGAATTGTGAGCTCTACATTATTTAACAAATAATAAAAAGTCACTTGGTTCAACATCTTTCCCTAACAGTTGATTCTAAGAAATATAAAGGTGAATGAATTGGTCTCTAAAGGCGAATGAAAGCATTAAGGCCATATTTGCTATGTGTAATGGAGTTGGTTACATGTAAGATCTAGTAATCATACATTGTCACTTAAGCTGCTGAGTTTTGATGTAAATATTGCATGCCAATAGATAACAACAGGGTAAACAGGTCATGCACAGCTTGGGGCAGCTGTGGGGTTCACTGGTTGAATAGCAGTCCTCCTAGCAAATGGTGGTTCAATACATTTTTGTAGCAGAGCTCTGGATGAAGAAACTTGTGTTTCTGTTCTTAGTAATTCTTTCTGGTTATATTTTAGTTCCCCTTGTTTCCCCTTTGGGGAGGTGGAGAAGACAGAAGAGCAGTAGTAGCTTTAAGAAAAACTAAAGGCATCTTCCTTGTGGTTCCCAGGCTTGGCAAGCTTCCAGGCACCTGGAAGATCAGTGAGGAAGACCCAGCAGAGATATTCACCAGGAGCTGGAGACAGGAAGAGGGGCTGAGGAAATAGCCAAGAGCAGAGGCAGGACTGTGGGTTCCAGGAAGGAAAAACTGTAGGGGTAGGGGGACAGAGAGAGACTCCTTTCTGTCAGAGATCTGGAGGACATCAGTTTGGGCCCTTGCAGGAATTATAATCCCATGAGCAATCTTCAGATTTAATGTTTATTATGTTCCTATCTTAAATATTCTTCTGTGGGTGGGCACGGTGGCTCACGCCTGTAATCCCAGCACTTTGAGAGGCCAAGACGGGTGGATCACTTGATGCCAGGAGTTTGAGACCAGTCTGGCCAACATGGTGAAATCCTGTCTCTACTTAAAATACAAAATTAGCCAGGTATGGTGGCAAGCACCTGTAATCCCAGCTACTCGGGAGGCTGAGGCAGGAGAATTGCTTAAATCCAGTAGACGGAGGTTGCAGTAAGATGAGATCCTTCCACTGCACTCCAGCCTGGGTGACAGAGTGAGACTCCATCTAAAAAAAAAAATTATTCTGTACCTTCATGATAATAAAATTTGTAAGAAAGGGAGTGTCAGCCATCTAGAAAGGCATTTTATAACAGACTACAGGAAAAAGAATAACCTGCCAAAAATGTCATCTAAAAACATCTTGGCAGAGCTTACTGGACACACATAGAGGTTACCAAAGTGTTACTTTATAGCATATATTAATTAATCAATCTGCCAGCAGATACTGACTGATTGTTCCACTGACTCATTGAGACTCAGATCAGGGGTCACATTCCCTGCAAAGTCAAAATCAGTGAATGGTTCTCCATCTCTGCTCTGGTTTTTTACAGTACCTTGTATGTATCTGTAACACAGTATTTTCCTAACTATATTGTAATTGTCCACATTCTTTTCACCCGCTACAACTACTACTATTCCTGCTACATACACCATTCATTTATTGATGGCACACTATATGGAAGAAAGTGTATTCTATGTTATATCTAATTTCTAAAGGAACTCTAAAGGCTTGGAGAGTTGAATCCACTTACCCAAGATCATACAACTAGGTTATAGTAGAACTTAGTCTTAAACCCACATCTGCTGAAGTCTATGCCTTGGTGACACTGGTAAGTGGGACAAGGCTAGACAAAAGTGACTCTATCTAGAAAGAGGAGAAGACCATGCAGTGCCCTAGAAGCTTTATGGGCTGAGGACACACAAGAAACAGACATATTTAATGATGAACTTTACAGATAAGGTAATATACAGGAAGAATAACTCAAGAGCTATTACAGTAATCCAGAAATGAGATAGTAAGAAGTAATAAAGAAGAAGAAGATATATTTCAAAGATATTTATAGGAGGTGGCCAAGACAGCAGACTAGAAGCAGCTAGTGTGCACAGCTCTCATAGAGAGGAATGAAAGAAGCAAGTAAATACAGCACCCTCAACTGGCACATCCACATCCACATATTGGGACTACTCAAGCAAGCAACTCGACCCACAGAGAATGAAGATAAGCAAGGCAGGACGTTGGCCCTCCTGGGAGTGACATGGATCCAAGGGAACCTCCCCTGCCCAGGAAAGTAGTGAATGAATGTGTGACCCCTGGAACCCATGCTTCTGCCACAGATCTTTACAACCCTTGGGTCAGGAGATTCCCCTGTGAACCCACTGGACAAGAGCCTTCAGTTTGACACATAGAGCTACATGGAGTCTTGTCAGAGCAGCTGCGCGGGCACGTGCAGAGACCTGGGAACCCTAGATACCTGGGCTGCCTGTGCTTCCTGGCAAAAGTAGCTGCAACTCTGGCAAAGCAGAAGGTTAGATCCCTGTACATACCCCTAGAAGGGGCATTAATCTAGAGGGCTGAGCAGCAACAGTCTGCAGGCCCCACTTCCACAGTACCTCACAGGATAAGCCCCACTGGCTTGGAATTCCGGTCAGCCACTGGTGGTAGCAGCATTGCACCTCTGTGAGACAAAGCTCCCAGTGGGAGGCGTGGGCTGCCATCTTTGCTGTTGGGTGACTTAGCCATTCTAGCCTTTGGATTTTGGAGCGTCCAAGTTGACCAGGGGCAGAAGCTGTTCCCTAGCACAACATAGCTGCTCTATGAAAACATGGTCAGACTGCTTTTTTAAGTGGGCCTTGATCCTGCTCCTCTTCACTGGTCAGGACCTTCCAACTGGGGCCTCCAGCCACCCCTGCTGGGGCTCTCTGGCCAACAGAAGCTCCCCGGGATGGAGCTCTCAGAGGAAGGGTTGCGATGCCATCTTGGCTGTTTGGGTGACTTAGCTGTTCTACCCTTTGGGCTTTGGAGAGTCTGAGGTGACTGGGGCCTAAAGCAAATTCCCAGTATAGCACAGCTACTCTACAAAAATGTAGTCAGACTGCTTTTTAAAGTGAATTTCCAACCCCATTCCTCCTCACTAGGCAAAACCTTCCAACTGGGGTCCCTGGTCACCTCTTAACAGGTGCATTTGGGCTGGTAACAAGTATGTACCTTCCTGGGATGGAGTTCCCAGAGTGAGGGGCAGGCTGTCATCTTTGCTGTTTTGCACTTTTCACTGTTGATACCTCCAGGTAGTGGGAAATTCAAGGTGACCAGCAACTGGAGCAGGCCCCCAGCATACTGCAGCAGCCCTATGTTAAAGTAGCCAGACTTAAGTGGGTGCCTGTTCCCATATCTCCTCACCAGGTAGTTCCTCCAGGCCTGGACCTCCAGCCATCCCCTGCCAGAGATATTGAGCTAGTAGCAACTCAAGACCTCCCTGGACAGAGACTCCAGGGGCAACTGAAAGCCTCTCTGCCACTGCCTCTGCAGTGGAGCTGCCCTTGCTATTCTTGGACTAATGAAGGAGCAAAGACCCTAAGTGCCTTCTCTACACCTCCAACAAGCTGCACTTGACCCACAGAGAGGAGGCCAGACCATTTCTCATGGGTCCCACCTACTCCTTCTGCTTGCACCAGACAGGTAATCCCTGACTTGGGCCCCAGCACATACCCTCCAGCCTAGGCTGATTGCACTGAGTAACTCCTGACCTCAATCTCTTTGGAGTGGAGCCTCCAAAAGACAAGCAAAAAACCCTTGACCACAACCACTACTAAGGTCCCTTCCTCTGCTGCCTCCAAGTGCCGGAAGGAACATGAATACTGAGAATGCCCCAGAGCTACAGTGGGCAGCCCAGGAGTTCCAAGCCATGATCTACAGCCAGCATGCAAGGGGGAGAAGAACCACAACTTCAGAGCCTTTAGAGGGAACACAGTTGCAACTGTGAGGAAACAGCGGAGCCACACAACTGAACAAGTCTATCAATAGACCATATGTCTAAGTGCCATCCACAGGACCACACCTCAACGCTTTAACACCAAAAATACTTCATTTACATATCCACCTCTGAAACCAAACAAGAAGTCAGCTTCAAACAAGGACTGTACACAATGCTTTGGCCCTGTGAAAACATGCAGGAAAGGAGTCTATTGACTGTACTCAATCTACACTGCAGTTAAAGGAATACCCACATACAGAGATGAAAAACAACCAGTGCAAAAACTCTGGTAACTCAAATGATTACAGCATTGTTATGTTTCCAAATGACTGCACAAGTTCTCCAGTGAGAGTTCTTAATCAGGCTGAGCTGGCTGAAATGACAGAAATATAATTCAGAATATGAATAGGAATGAAGATTATCAAGATTCAGCAGAATGGCAAAATCCAATCCAAGGAAACAAAGACACACAATGAAATGATACAGAAGTTGAAAGATGAAATAGCCAGTATAGAAAAAGAACATAATGGATCTGACAGAGCTGACTAACACAATACAAGAATTTCACAATGCAATCACAAATATTAACAGCAGAATAAATCAAGCTGAGGAAACTTTCTCAGAACTTGAAGACTGACTCTCTAAAATAAGACAGTTAGACAAAAATAAAGACAAAATAATTAAAAGGAATAAGGAAAACCTCTGAGAAGTGTATTATTATGAAAAGAAGCCAAATCCATAAATCACTGGCATCCCTAAAAGGGATGGGGAGAAAGCAAACAACTTGGAAAGCATATTTCAGAATATGATTTATGGAAACTCCCCCAAACTTGCTAGAGGCCAACAGTCAAATTCAGGAAATACAGAGAATTCTTGCAGGATTCTACACAAGAAGATCATCCCCAAGACACGTAATCCTCAGATATTTTAAGATAAAAATGGAAGAAAGAATGTTAAACACAGCTAGAGAGAGAGAGGAGGTCACCTACAAAGGGAACACCATCAGGCTGAAAGCAAACCTCTCACCTGAAACCCTACAGACAGAAAGAATTGTAGTCCTATAATCAACATTCTTGAAGAAATATCTTCAACCAAGAATTTCATTTCCAGCCAAACTAAGCTTTGTAAGTGAAGGAGAAGTAAAATTATTTTCAGATAAGCAAATATTGAGGGAGTTTGTTACCACCAGACCTGCTTTACAAGAGATCTTGAAAGGAGCACTAAATACAGAAAAGAAAGACTGCTATCAGGTAATACATAAACACACTTAAATACACAGACCGATGATATATAAAGCAATCACACAAACAAACCAGCATAATAACCAGCTAACAACACAATGACAGAATCAAATCCACACATATCAACATTAACCGTGAATGTAAATGGATTAAATGCCTCACTTAAAAGTCACAGAGTGGCAAGCTGGATTAAAAAAAAAAAGCATGACCTGGCTGGGCATGGCGGCTCATGCCTGTAATCCCAGCACTTTGCGAGGCCGAGGCAGGTGGATCACGAGGTCAGGAGATCAAGACCATCCTGGCTAACACGGTGAAACCTGTCTCTACTGAAAATACAAAAAATTACCTAGGTGTGGTGGTGGGTGCCTGTAGTCCCAGCTACTCAGGAGGCTGAGGCAGGAGAATGGCGTGAACCTGGGAGGCAGAACTGGCAGTGAGCCGAGATCCCACCACTGCACTCTAGCCTGAGGGATAGAGTGAGACTCTGTCTCAAAAACAAACAACGAACAACAAACAAACAAAAAAAAACATGACCCAGTGGTATGCTGTCTTAAAGAGACTCATCTCACACTTAATGACACCTGTAGACTTAAAATAAAGGAATGGAGAAAAACCTATCAAGCAAATGGAAAACAGAAAAAAGCAGGGATTGCAATCCTAATTTCAGGCAAAACAGACTTCAAACTAACAAAGATTGAAAAGGACAAAAAAGGGCATTATATAATTGCAAAGGGTTCAATTCAACAAGACCTAGCTACCCTAAATACATATGCACCCAACACAGGAACACCCATATTCATAAAGCAAGTTCTTAGAGACCTACATAGAGACGAAAATGCCCACACAGTAATAGTGGAAGACTTCAACACTCCACTGACAGCATTAGACAGATCATGGAGGCAGAAAATTAACAAAGATATTCAGAACCTGAACTCAACATTGACCAAATGGACCTGATAGACTTCTACAGAACTCTCCACCCCAAAACAACAGAATGTACATTCTTCTCATCACCACATGGCACATACTCTTAAATCAATCATATAATTGGACATAAAACAATCCTCAACAAATGCAAAAGAACAAAAATCATACCAAACACACTCTCAGGCCACAGTGCAATAAAAATAGAAGTCAAGGCTAAGAAAATCACTCAAAGCCATGCAATTACATGGAAATTAAACAATATGCTCCTGAATGACTTCTGGGTAAGTAATAAGATTAAGGCAGAAATCAAGAAGTTCTTTGAAACTAATGAGAAGAAAGATATAACATAGCAGGGTCTATGGGACACAGCAAAGGCAGTGTCGAGAGGAAATTCACAGCACTAAATGCCCACATCAAAAAGTTATAAAGATGTCAAATGAACAACCTAACATCACAACTGAAAGAATTAGAGAAGCAAGAACAAATCAACCTCAAACGTAGCAGAAGACAAGAAATAACCAAAATCAGAACTAAATTGAAGGAAATAAAGACACAAAAAAACACTGAAAAGATCAATGAACCCAGAAGTTAGGTTTTTGAAAACATTAAGAAGATGGATAGGATACTAGCTAAAGTAATAAAGAAGAAAAGAGAGAAAATTCAAATAAACACAATTAGAAATGACAAAGAGGATGCTACCACTAATCCCACAGAAGTAAAACTAGTCACAAACTACTATAAACACCTCTATGCACACAAACTAGAAAACCTAGAAGAAATGGATAAATTCCTGGACACATACACCCTCCCAAGACTGAACCAGGAAGAAATTGATTCCCTGAACAGACCAATAATTAGCTCTGAAATTAAATCAGTAATAGATAGCCTACCAATCAACAAAAGCCCACACCTGATGGATTGACAGCCTAATTCCACCAGATGTAGAAAGAATACCTGGTACCATTCCTACTGAAACTCTCCCAAAAAGTTGAGGAGGAGAGACTGCTCCCCAACTCATCTTGATACCAACACCTGGCAGAGAAACAAGAAGTCAGGCCAGTATCCTTACATGAATATCAATGCAAAAATCCCTAACAAATTACTTGTAAACTGAATCCACTAGCACATCACATAGCTAATCCACCATGATCAAGTAGGCTTCATCCTCAGGATGCAAAGTTGGTTCAACATACACAAACCAATAAATGTGATGCATCACATAAACAGAAGTAAAGACAAAAACCACATGATAATCTCAATAAAAGCAGAAAAAGGCTCTCAATAAAATTCAATAGCTCTTTATGTTAAAAGCTCTCAGAAAACTACGTATTGAGGGAACATACCTCAAAATAATAACAGCCATCTATGACAAACTTGCAGCCAACATCATAATGAAATGGCAAAAGCTGGAAGCATTCCCCTTTAAAACTGGCACAAGACAAGAATGCCCTCTCTCTTCCAATAATATTGGAAGTCCTAGCAAGGGCCATCCGGCAAGAGAAAGAAATAAGGAGCATCCAAATAGGAAGAGAGGAAGTCCAACTACCCTCTTTTGCAGATAACATGATTCTATATGTAGAAAACCCCATAGTATTCCCCCAAAAGCTCCTTCAACTGATAAACAACTTCAGCAAAGTTTTGGGATACAAAGTCAATGCACAAAAATCACTAGCATTCCTATATACCTACCACAGCCAAGCTAAGGGCCAAATCAGGAAAGCAATCCCATTCACGACTGCCACAAAAAGAATAAAATACCAGGAATACACCTAACCAGGGAGGTGAAAGATCTCTACAATGAGAATTACAAAACACTGATCAAATAAATCAGAGATGACACAAAGAAATGGAAAAACATTGCATGTTCATAGCTGGGAAGAATGAATGTTGTTAAAATGGCTGTACTGTCCAAAGCAATTTACAGATTCAATGCTATTTCTATCAAACTACCAAAAACATACTTCACAAAGTAGAAAAAATGTATTTTTAAATTAAGATGGAACCAAAAAAGAACCCACATAGTGCAGGCAATCCTAAGCAAAAAGGACAAAGCTGGAGGCACCACCTCACCTGACTTCAAGCTATACTACAGGGCTACAGTAACCAAAACAGCATGGTACTGGTATGAAAACAGAAACATAGACCAGTGGAGCAGAATAGAGGGTCAGAAATAAGTCCACATATCTACAACTATCTAATATTTGACCACGCTGACAAAAACAGACAATTGGGAAAAGGATTCCCTGTTCAATAAATGGTGCTGGGTGACTGGCTAGTCATATGCAGAAGACTGAAGCTGGACCCCTTTCTTACACCATATACAAAAGCCAACTCAAGATGGATTAAAGACTTAAATGTAAAACCCAAAACTATAAAAACCCTGGAACAGAAACTAGGTAATACCATCCTGGACATAGGAACAGGCAAAGATTTCATGACCAAAAGCAATCACAACAAAAGCAAAAATTGACAAATGGGATCTAAACTTAAGAGTTTCTACACATCAAAAGAAACTATCAAAAGAGCAAAGAGACACTACAGAATGGGAGAAAATATCTTCAAACTGTGCATCTGACAAAGGTCTAATATCCAGCATTTATAAGGAACTTAAACAAATTTACAATAAAAAAAGATAATCCCATTAAAAAATGGTCAAAGGACATGAGCAGACACTTTTCAAAAGAGGACATACATGCAGCCAACAAGCATATAAACAAAGAGCTCAATATCACTGGTTGCTAAAGAAATGCAAATCAAAACCACAGTGGGATACCATCTCACACCAGTCACAATGGCTATTATTAAAAAGTCAAAAAGTAACACATGCTGGTGAAGTTGTGGAAAAAAGGGAACACTTATACACCATTGGAGGGAGTGTAAATTAGTTCAACCATTGTGGAAGCAGTATGGCGATTCCTCAAAGAGCTAAAAGCAGAACTATTATTTGACCCAGCAATCCCATTACTGGGTATGTACTCAGAGGAATATTAATCATTCTACCATAAAGACACATGCACCCGAATGTTTATTGCAGCACCCTTCACAACAGCAAAGACATATAATCAACCTAAATGCCCAACAATGACACTTTAGATAACAAAAATGTGGTACATGTACACCATGGAATACTATGCAGCCATGTAAAATAGCAAAATCATGTCTTTTGCAGGAACATGGACGGAGCTAGAGGCCATTATCCTTAGTAAACTAATGCAGAAGGAGAAAACCAAATACTGCATGTTCTCACTTACAGATGGGAACTAAATGACAAGATCTCAAGAAAACAAAAAAGAGAACAAAAGACATTGGGTCTACTTGAGGGTGGAGGGTGGGAGGAGGGAGAGGAGCAGAAAATCATATTAGGTACTGGGCTTATTCATATCTAGGTGATGAAACAATGTATACAACAAACCCCTGGGACACAAGTTCAACTATGTAACAAACCTTCAAATATACACCCAAACCTAAAATAAAATTTTAGGTTTTATTTTTTATATATATATATATAATTTTTATAAAATAAAAATTTTTAAAAAGGTATTTATAAAAAGAATAGGTGTGATTTGGCATCCAGCTGATCATGGGAAATAAGTAAAAGATGACCTCAAAAAATTGTGTTTCAATGACTGAAAGACGACTAATAGATTCACCTTCAATGTACAATATGGAAGAGGATATAGTACTAGTTTACGACAAAAATGTCTACTTGGAGCACACCGAGGTTTGAGAAAACAGAAAGATGTTTAAGGCAAGATGCTGAGCAGACAGACAAAGATAGAACCCCAGAGTCCAGTGTGTGAGAGGGGTGAGGGAGAGACAAGAGCAGAGGTGCAGGTGAAGCCACGGGATAAATGAGGTTTCCAAAGGAAAGAGGGGACATACTCAGGGCTGGAAGGCTAAGGATCTAACCTTCAAGGGCACTCAGCGATGAGTCAGAAAGAACCAGATGACTATCAATGTCTGGGAAGGCCCTCGCTACAGCCTCTAGGAATTTGCATTTAGAGAGGAAAACAATAATGGAATAGTCCTTGTGGCTAACATTAATTGAACGCTTACCAAGTACCATGCACTAGTCTATGTATTATTCAGTTTATTATTCAGTTTATAGAATAAACACTCAGTTATTTATTCCTCACAAGTCATAAAAGAGAAGGGAAAAGATTTTCTATTAGTAACACAAATTTTACAGATAAGACGAAGTCCAGAAAACCTTTCTCACTTCTCCAAGGTCAAACATTTGACAACCAGTCAAGCTGTGACTGAACCTAAGCAGCCTAGCACCTCAGGTCTCATTCTTAACCACTTTCTATATTGAGAGTTCTATGAGGACAGAGAAACTAATCCCAGAGTCATATCAAACAACCAAAAGTCACATCTCAGCATTCTATGCTCAGCCAAACATGTATGGAACAGCGATTATGGTCCAGAAAGAAAAACACATGAATAGATGACATAAGGTCTACTCTCAAGAAGTTTATATTCTAGAACAAGGCAGACAAATCAATTATTGAGATGCACATGCTAAGAACCTTATATTAACCATGATGCTTAGATTCAATACTCCATGGGAGCTCAGAGGATGAAATGACAAATTTTTATGAATGAAGCCCAGCCAATCATTGGAGAAGGTGACACATGTTATCTGACTATTGAAGAAAGGTGGATGTTTGCCAGAAAAATAAAAGAAACCCAAGGCACAGGTAGCAACATGCAGGTTTGAGGAAACATATCACTTTCAGGGAAAGAAAACAGATCACTCATGGGGAGGAGTTGAGGTAGGAAAATCAGACTGAGAATACGTTGGAAAAGCAGTGAAAGGCAAGCTAAGAATTTAGTTTTTAGTTAACAAGGACTTTCCTGGGGGTTTTCACATGTATTTTCAGGAGCAGCCACTCCCTAGTCCTCACCAACTTCCCTGTCCCCTACTGATACCCACAGCACCTACAGATCTCGGCAGCAGCATCAC
Organism: Mandrillus leucophaeus; assembly: GCF_000951045.1. Lineage (NCBI taxonomy): Eukaryota > Metazoa > Chordata > Mammalia > Primates > Cercopithecidae > Mandrillus > Mandrillus leucophaeus. Next base: position 3,669,304 of record NW_012102943.1, on the reverse strand, counting down.
TTTCTCAGGAGCCTACCCTGCTTTGGAGATTGCAACTTAGCAGACTCCAATAGCTTTTTTTTTCTTCTCCTTATAGTACTCAATGGTCACCAATTTTACTGTAATTATCTGTGTACTCTCTGTATTCCCAACTAGACAAGAAGTTCCATGATTCAGAGCTTTTTCTGATCATTCACCACTGTATTTACAATGTCCAGGACAACTCGTAGTAATTAGTAAGCACTCCATAAATGTTTGATGAAATGAATATAAAAACAACAGTTCATACCCTCTGGCATGAAATTTGACCAACAAATATTATTATGCACGAAGCCTGAACCTGCCCTAAAAGGGTATGTGAGAAGGAGAAACTTTTAATGTAATTTCCTTGTGAAATGCATTTCAATCTTATTGGGAAAACAAATGTAATTGTGTGACACAGTTCACAATGACAGACACTTTTCATTTACACATTCCAAAATTGAATTATACTCCGGGGAGATCATTAAGAAATGCAAACACATTTATCTCCAGCACGAGATTAAACATGCAACCTTGAAGTAAGAATCGTATGTTTTACAAGTAAACCTGTTTAAAAGAGGATCTGAGACTAAGAAACTGTTGGAGAATTTTGCAGATAAAACACATCACATTTTCGAGCTGTGCAGAGGAAGGGTGACAATTCAGCTGGATGTATCCAAAAGAGAATTTTGCAATACTATGGAGAATGCTGTCTTCAATGAAGTGAAATTGACTTTTTTTAAAAAAGGGAATTACATTTGATGCTAAGTGAAGGACAAAGTATAGTATGTTCAGAGAAAGGGGATAAAAATGGTTAAAAGTCTGAAAAGTATGGCTTATGAGGCTAGCAGAAGGATCTAGAAATATTTGGCTTAATATAGGGAGGACTTGGGGATGATATACCTCTGTTTTGCTGTGGAGGCTCCATAAAGATACCTGTAGGGTCTGGCCAGCCTAAGGGCAATTGGTATCTCCTCTTCTTGTCTGCCCAACACCCGTCTTTCCAGTGGGAACTGCCTTTCCTTCACACCACATGCTTTTGGTAAAGTTGGGAGTCATGATGCCTGACCTCTGCCCAGTAACCAGGATGTGTTGTCTCCACACCACAGTGACTGGTTAAGTGAAGAGTGTTTGACTCAAGTAAAGCCAACGAAAGTTTTTCCATGAGAAATAGCACTTAGGTTTCTCTTCCTATGGACTTGCGTGTTAACGATGGTTTAAGATTTGTTGCCTGTGACTATTTTTCTTTCCTGGTGGAAGAACCCAGCCTAAGAAAAAATCTAACAAGAAACCAGAGCTGATGGACAGCATAGGGACAAAGAGGGACAGATAGAAAGAGAGGGATAGACATAGGGAAACAGAGAGGGAGGTAAACAGGGAGAATGAGAAGGCAAGATGGAGACAAAGAGGAGGGGGAAACAGAGAGGGGCAAACTTAAACTAAATGACATTGTTCAAATCCTTATAGAGAGCCATGTCTGAAGCCAGACTTTTCAGTTATTTGAACAATCAATTTATTATCTGCCGCATGCTGCTGAAAGAAACATTGCTAATAGATCATCCAATAAGCAAGTTGGTAAAAACGTTACATTCAGGTAATTCACTGGCATATATATAGTACAAGCCCTCTTCAAGGGCATACTTAAATTGTAAACTCAAAATATATTCAAATAAGTCTGCTTACTACATATGAAATCACTGGCATTTACAGGCAGTTGCTATTTACAGTGGTTACCTCAGGTTATGCAGCTGTGGAAGTGGATATTGAAAGAACTGGGGACATTTTTAGTTTTACTTGTGAACTGATGACCTTTTTTTACAATGCTCAGGTATTATTAATTTGGTGACTTTAAAAATCTGTGAGAATTAGAAAAGGGACTGTTAGAAAAAATCAAATACAAGCTTGTGAACAGGGAGGAGGTTAACCAAGATCAATGTGGGAGTGATGCACCCATGAGATGGTGAGGGCTCCCTTGAGGGAGAAATGAGTGTGCTTGGTGAGAAAGCAGAGAGAACACACTGGTCAGGAAGATTTCCATGCTCCCTGGTTTGTTCTGACCTCAGAGGGAACTCCCAGCACTGAAGCAGAATGTTCTCAGAGAACTGAGGAATGCACCATTCTAGCAACATTTTCAGCTAAAAGGCTACTGTGGATGGACTTGCATTTGAGAAGGTTACCTTCTAGCAAAGGGAAAATTGAAGTTTAAAATGTATATTACAGAAATTAGTAAAAGTGAAGGCTCCCAACCCCAATTCAACTGACCATCCACTCTGGCCAGCACTACACCCTATGCCCTACCCCTCAAATAACCAACTGTTAATGGTTTGGTGAAAATTCATTCATGTTCTTTTTTTTTCATTCTCAATCTCTCTCTCTTTCTCTCTCTCTCTCTCTCTTTCTCTCTCTCTCTCTCTTTCTCTCTCTCTCTCTCTTTCTCTCTCTCTTTCTCTCTCTCTCTTTCTTTCTCTCTCTCTCCACACACACTCATGTAAACCCAGATACATGCATCTCTATATTTATTTTATAAAAGTGGAATTATGCTAAACATTATAGTCTGCCACTTGCTTCTTTCCCCCCCCCAACATAATACAACAGTGATATCTTTCTAGGACAACACGCGTCATTATTTCTCATGGTTTTCAATGGCTGTCTTATATTTCACTTTTAAAACTAGTACTCTGTTATGACTACTTGGTTAGTTTTTATTCACCACAGAACTTTAGATCTTAAAAAATCAACTGTACTCCAAAGCTTTTAAAGCAGTTTTTGATCTCCTATGACCCATACTAGATGGTGCATTTATTTTAATTATACTTTGGAAATTATTTTTAAGGAGGCAATCAATTTTTATTAACATAATTCAATTCTGAAAGCACCAGGAAGCACAGTGAGCTAAGAATGGGAGTTGGGAAAATGCATTTTGTAATACTAAAGGAGTTCTACATTTTGCTTTGATCCAGGAGTCTGCCATCTGAGAGGAGTTACAAATCAAAGTGAGTCCTCTTGTTCAAAGGAACTACCCCTTGTGACTGATCCCAGAAGACTTGTAGCAGCTCTAGAGAGAAGGACATGGCATACTGCCAGGAATAACATGGGTAACAAGGACATCACATCTCATTGAGACATTCACTCCGTGCTTTGGCCCAGCCCAGCTGAACCAAACTGTTAGCATGGGAAGAACACAGCCAAACAGACACTAGATGATAAATAAAACCATACTCTTCCAGGCTAAAACATTGCCCTGCAATGTTCAGGATGGACCCTCCAGCACTATGAGACAGGGAAAGCTGGAGACAAGCTGGAGACAAGATCCCCAAGCTCCTCAAGGAAAATAAAACAAAAGAAACCCCATCTGATATCTCACTTATGGTATTGGAGTTGTTGACATCCACTGTCAGAGAAAGAAGTGCAATTATTGGCATGACTTTCACAAAGAGCATGTGCTGACCACTCCATTTGTTCAGTCCTGTTTGCCAAATACCTAAATAAGTATTTATGCAATGACTGGTTAATGGTCAACCTCCGCATAACAATGCAAGTTCTTTGAGGGCAAGGACCTTGCTCAAAGTTCGTAGCCTTGAGCTTCCTCCCATTGGAATAGAAAGACATTTAAGAAGAAAGTATAGACTTGATTTTAACTATAATTACACTGAGTTCTACAAAGGAGAAAAATGGTTTTGATGGAGTCAGCGAAGACTTCTGCAAAGAAGAGAAGATTTAGCTAAAATCTGAAAGACATGCAGGAGAGGAGGGGCAGAGGAGCTTTTCAGGCAGAGGGAAAAGCCAAGGCCTCAGGTGACTGAGCAGAGAGGCCTGAAGAACTAGAAAGAAGGCCAAGGTGACTCGGACCTGGGGGTGAGGTTAGGAAGAGGGTGAAGGGAAGCTGGGGACATGGACAGCAAACAGAGGATGAAAAACCCTGTATGAGTCTGGTCTTGATCTTCAGTACAATAAATAGCCACTGAAGGGTTTTAAGCAAAGGAGCAACAGTATCAGGGCGGCATTTTAAAAAGATGACTATTTGATCTTGTGAGTGACAAGTAGATGGGGAGGGAATAAAACATATTTGAAGGGAATAATTAGGAAAGTGTTGAGTGGTTTATTCAAGAAATGATATTACTTTGGATAAATGATAGAGAGAAATAGACTAGGATCTCTTTAGGAAAGAAAATGAGCAGGACTTCTCATTATTTAAATGTAGGAGATGAGGAAAGACTGCTCTTAGAATAACTACCTGGTTTCTAGATGATGCAGCTGTTGGAGCAGCTATTCACTGAGGAGCTGCAAGTTTGATGAGAAAGATCATGAGTTGTACAGCTAGTTACAAGAAACTGACATTAACAACAACATCCACTAACATGGAGTACCATGACAAGCCGGGCCAAAGTGATGCCTTAAATGGATTATCCAATTTATACCTAACTGCAGTCACACAAAATAGGTGCTACCTCCCCAAGTTTTAGAGACAAGAAAGGCTTACACTCAGAAAGGCTTAATCACTTATTGCCATTCTCAGAACTAAACATTTTAAAAGCTGGGATTTGAACCCAAATCTCTTCAATTCTAAAGCACATGGTTCTTAATGACCAATTCATCCTGTTTCATGATAACTCATACCTACTCAGGAAAATTTTCCTGATTTGAAAAGTATGTAAGCATAAATCTGAAGCCAAACCTTTCTAGGAAACCTCTAGACCTTCTTTCAGGGCTGCGCAAAGCAAACTCTCCACATCGGACAGTTGATTCTACGCTTTCTCCCATTTTTTTTTTTTTTCCTGGCTGACTGGCTCTTTTTCTTACTCTTGCTTTTACCCAGGCCTTGAGATTACCTCAGCTGCCCCCATCTCCCCTGCCTGGCCTTCTCCAAATTCCTGTAGTACTTTCAGTCTCACTACTCATTTTTAACAATGATCATGTGCAAGTTACCCAGCAGGATTTCCATAGATTTTCTACTTCCTTACATTGTATTTCCTATAATAAGAACTTTCATATAGTGTATCCTGACTGTCTTTAAAAGTCTTTCATGTCCTGAAGTCAGATTGTTGTAAACAAGCTAATAAACACAAATTTCCAACTATTACATGCCATGGGTCTGGTTGCTTGCCATCAGTTCAATTTTACCAGGGTCATTATCTCTAGCTATAGAGTGGAGTCTCATTATACATGCATTTAACTTAAGCAAATCCAACTATACGTTCTTGACAGAGCAAAAGAGAAAGCAATTTAAATAGAGCAGGCCATTATGCCTGCCATTCCAATCAATGCACATATGTCCCATGAAATAGGAGACGAACCTGCTGTCCCCTCAACTGGTTTCAGTCTCCAAGTACCTCCCCCAGTGTGATTAATTCTCTGGGAAGACTGTGATGTTAGCGTTTAAAAGTCTGTATGTTAGATATACCACAATCTCTAGTTTCAGTCAACTACTTTTCCTAGTCGTCAATTCAAAAAAACAGTGATTGTCTGGGCACAATAGCTCACATCTGTAACCCCAGCACTTTGGGAGGCTGAAGCCTGAGGATAACTTGAGCACAGTAGTTCGAGAGCAACCTGCGTAACATAGTGAGACTTGTCTCTATAAAAAATAAATAAGAATAAATAAAAATAAATTTTAAAACAGTGATCTATCTCAAGACTGGAGGAAAACTTGGGTTTGTTGGGCTGCTCAAGAGACAGTAAGAAATCATTGTCACTGGTAATTCTGATTACGTGTGATTTGTACCCCACATTTTTCTGAGAGCTAACCCCTAAGATACGACTGCATTGATAACAGCATATGTTTGTGTAATCATCTGACTTTAGATTGCATTCTACCTTTATGATGAAATGTAAATTATCAGGAATTGGAAAATGAATAGTGATGATACAAGTGATAAATACATAAATCTGTGACAAACGAGGCAAAGATGGAAATCATTAGGTCTCTTGAAGTCAAATATGAAGAAAGAGAATAAAATTATGCAACAAGAATGAAATTCTAGACGTGGGTCCGAAAAATATAAAATTATTGGGAAGTTTATTATCATCTGTAACTTTCTGGAAAAGAGTCTCCACAATTCATGCACATACACAAATATGTATATCAAATTGCTACAGAAACATATTTTCAAGAAAAGGTTATGTTCAAACATAGGGCATTTTCATTCTGAACCACCCCCGTTGCCCTCTGGGAAGATGTACTCATTCGTGATGCTCAGCTTCTTCGGAATTTTGTTCATGCCATTAGTATAAAATGTAGAGCTCTACAGTAAACTTGATTGCTGACATCTATTGCTATTTAGATTGCAAACTCCTTGCACACAGGTCCTAGGTCTTACTAATCTGCACATCTACAGTGCCCCAGAGAGGGCCTGACTAAAAAGGGGGCCTCTGCAAAGGCTGGAGAGTGACTGTATAACTGAATTACCAAATTTACCTCTCTGAGATTCATTTCTTCTAATGAATAAGAAAAGGCAGACACTGCCCAATATCCATCAAGTCATTGTCTCCAACACAGAGCTCCACTGTGCACATTGTTCTGTCCTTACCTATCCAGGGAAATGCAGCACAGGTGAAAAATCGATGCTGTTGTGAGCAGGACGTCCAGAGATGTCCGAACAAGACAAAACATCTCCCCATAAATCCAGATGTCTTGAACCAGCTCAATGGCACCAAAGGGCATCACCAGCACCGAAACCAGCAGATCCGCAAAAGCAAGAGATACAATGAAATAATTTGTTTTTATTTTCCTGTGAGTGAAAAAATGTAAGAGAGGAGGCAGGGGGAGGGATGAAGGGAAAAAGAGGAGGGAGAAGAGATCAAGAGAAAAAACAGGGAAAAGGGAAGCAAAGAAAGAAGAAAAGAAGGGAGGGGTAAAGAGGAAAGAAAACGTCACATGCTTAGCGTATTTCATGAGATTCAGTTTCCCCTTCTGTAACATGGCTGAGAAGACCCAGCAGGGTCCAGCCTCTCCTGACTTCTCCAGACCTACCTTATACCAAAACCTCTTTTTTCCTCCCCTTTCTGGCCACCCTGCACTAATCTGTGTTCCCCTGCACATACAGGTCCCTTTTGAGGGCCAATGCAGATGCTCTCTCTTCCAAGGGTTCCCTAGTTAATCCCACCCACCCATCAGTCCTTGGTTGGGCATTCTCAGGAAACTCTCCCAAGGTGTGCCCTGTGACTGTAGAGACAGGCCACCATTTTACACTAGTAGACTGGCTACTGTGTACTCACATTTATAACACCGGTCAGAATCGCGCTTTTACACTTTATTTGCATCATCATTAGACGTGTGCATGTCTTACTTAGAGAGGAACTGCTTCATTATACCCTTTTATGGCCCAGAGGCTCTCATCCCAGGCTGTACACTAGAATCATTTGATGCATTTTAATAGATATTGATGCTGAGGTCTCACTCCAAATCAGTTAGTTCAGGCACCCTGGGGAGTTAACACCTCTCCCCTCAAAGATTACCAGATAAAATACAGGATGGCTGATTAGATTTGAATTTTAGCAATAAATAAAACTTTTTGAACATAACTATGTCCAAAATATTACATGAGATATGCTAATACCCCACGATGATAGTTTTTAAAAGTGCTTCGGGTGGTTCTAATTGCAGCCAAAGTTGGGCCTGATGAAGTAGAAGTGCAAAAAACACAGGTTTAATTTCTAGATCTGTCCCTTGTCAGCCACATCTTCCCTAAACCATTAGTAAAATGGGGAGGTTAGATTATATGTGCTCTCAACAATTGTATATATAGTGATCACAACTATAAACACATTTGACAAAGAAAAAAAATGACAGGATGGAAATACACTGAAGTGTTTACACTGGTTGTATTAGAGTTGTAGGATTAATTGCAATCCCTTTATCATTCCTTTTATTTTTAAAATACTGTTCCCATCAATGCTTTCTTTCTTAATTGCAAATTAAAATGGAAATGTTCACACCCAACTCTCCAGGGACGGCTCAGAACTCCCATGTTTCCTCAAAAGGTTCCCTCCTGCTGCTCACCTGAGCTGCCTGTCCCAGCACACAGCTACCATCACCAGCAGGTTCCCCAAGATGGCCATCAGGATAACCGCCGAGAGAAACGTGAGCAGCACGACCTTCTCCACTGACCCGAAACCCTCCTTGGAACTGAAAGACACACACGAGCACAAATAATTGAATGAAAGTCTGGGACACAGGAAAGAAAATTTATCTTTTCATCATTGACCTTCAGAAAGGTAACTTCACCATCAGCTGCTGACACATATATTTATCATGCATTTAATGTACACCAGAATCTGAACCTGTCACTTAACATTTTTTCCTGGTTAGCTCCTATATGTAAGAGGAGTATGAGGTTTAGAGAGCTGAATTAACAAGCTATTTTCCATCCAAGCACTTGTGGCTTTCCTTCAGGGCATTTAGTTCAACTAGCATTCAGACATATGTGGTTGATTCCTGTTTTGTGCACTTACTCAATTAGATTGTAAAAGCTGAGTGAATGAGTGATAGTAACTTTGTAACTGCAGGAGTAGCCCAAACTGGTCCAAATTTGTGTATAAAATGGTGAGTTGTGTTTTAGTTGCCGTGGACCCCCAGGTTGCAAGTTAAACTGACCAAGCCCAGATGAACCAAGCATGCAACCACAGGGTGGAACCTAAGTGCTTGGAGCAAGGCATGGGGACCAAATAAAGAAGTGGACATCTCACGGCAAGATCCATGATCCAATCATATTGAGCCATAGCATCACCTTGTGGCATAATCCAGTCATATCATACCTCCTGGCATTAACTTATCACAAGATCCAATCAGATCACACCTTATTACCCTCTGCCTATAAAACCTGCCACAGCCCCCAGCTCAGGGAGACAGATTTGAGCTTTGCCTCCTGCTTCCTTGCCATTCAACTTACAATGAAGTCTTTTTTTTTTTTTCCCCTCAAAAGCCAGGGCCATAGTATTGGCTTCTATGAACATCAGCAAGGAGCCCACTGCTTGCTCAATAGCAACTTGAACCAGTTGTTACTGAGCAAGCTACTTTGCATTCATACAATTACTTGACTTGAATGCAAAACCATTTTGTTACAGTGTCCCATTCCAGCCCATGCAGAAGCCTCTGCTTACAGGTAGGTTCTCCCAGAGAAAAAAAAGACTGTGGTTTGATGGTTGTTCTTCCATCAGTTCACCTGGACAAATTGAATTCAGATTCTGTGAAGTCTGTTGGAAAGATAGTAGCCAATAAATAAGCTCAGTGGCTCCTTTCACCACCCTGATCATTTCTTTTAGTGCCCACAATATGTCATTGTCTTCCCAGTTCAAATTTGTGTTCTTGTCAGTTTCAGCATCTGATTTAGTCTACAAATGTTGCCTTCCCCATGTAAACTCAGCATTTTGTTTTATTAACTTGAAAATGAAGATGCCTTTTCAATGAAAGCATGATATCTGCAGATTAATATTCAGAAGATATATGGATTTTAAAAACTTTTAAAGTATAATAAAACGTTCTTTTTAATGAAGTTTCAAAGAATCTTAAAACTCCTAGACCAGGGGTGTCCAATCTTTTGGCTTCCCCGGTCCACATTGGAAGAAGAAGAATTGTCTTGGGCCACACATAAAATATACTAACACTAACAATGGCTGATAAGCTAAAAAAAAAAATTGCAGAAAAATCTCATAATGTGTTAAGAAAGTTTATAAATTGTGTTGGGCTGCATTAAAAGCTGTCCTGGGCTGGCTGTGCCCCGACAGACTGTGGGTTGGACAGGTTTGTCCTAGACCCAAACCCCACATTTGAATATGGGAAAGAAGAGCTGACTTGTCAGAGCATGTTAGTGGCTGGTCTGGGAGAGGCTGCTTGTTCTGTGAGCCCACCAATGAGAACACAGAGTTCCAAAAATCAAGAATTCTCTTGTCTTTCCTGAGCTCTTTTGACTGAAAATTAAGATGCATGCCCTCTCCAAATGGAAGCAGCCTGCAAAGTCCTGGCTTTGGCCTTGTCCAGAACTTCTGTTAAGCTGGCACAGAAGACAAGGTGCCAAAAGGAATGAGGAACCAGTCTGGTAGTGGTTGGAGAATGAGAAAGTCCCTCCATTCAGCTGAGAAGTGTTTTTCTAGGCAGTTTGATAGATTGTTTTGGCTGGGGTTCAGATGAAAAGAAATTCCAGATATGCTCATCTAAATCACCCTTCTACACTTAAGTTCTAACTATCAACAGTACAAATATTAGATAGGGAAGATTTAATTCAGTGAGGAAAACTGTACACTTAGGAAAAAGACCTTAACAGGCTAATGTAGCCACCAAAAACTCATTTGATCTTACGTCATGTTAGTTGAGTTAGGCACTAACAAAGGAGGTGATGGTGGTTCTCTTCCCTGTCCTTCTCAGAGTCTCTGACTCACAGCCCCTCTGCAACTCATCTCCTCCAACCCCAGGGCCTCCGGATTTGAGGTGCCTTCTTCCTAGAATGATTCTTCAGTGACTGACTTCTTGTCATTCAGGTCTCAGATTAAATTTAACACCCAGTTAATGTACCACAGCCAACAAACATTTTTCATTTTCCTTACAGTATTTACTGTTATCTGAAAAGACTTATGTTATTGACGGTTGTCTATGCCCCAATTCCACAGGTTGACTTTGGTTATCTTTTTCGCTACAATCTCCAGTGTCTGGCACAATCTCTAGAGTATGTATTAATGTACATGCAATACTACGAATTAATATTACATATGTAGATGATGGCTTACATAGTAAGTGCTCAATTACTTGCTGATTCAGTGAAAGAGAGATACATTGTGCTCATAAGGGTTGTATTTATTATTCAATGTCTTTGAAGACTGGTTGAAAGTATAGAGATTTCACCTAGAGAAAAGAAGGTGCAGAGATGAAATGCAAAAGCTACTTTTAGCTATCTGAGGGCTGCCATTTGAAATAAGAGTAGATTTACATATTCAGCCATTCAACAATTTCTGAGCACCTAATCTGTGTTAGGCATTGTTGCATGTCCTAGAGAAACAGCAATAAGAAAAACAGAGAGCAAAACAGACAATAAACAGATGCACAAGACAGTATGTAACATGTCAACTGTAACAGTCCATGGCAAAAAGAAAAAATATCTAGGAGGGTAAGGAGGACTGGATGGCCCACGGGGGATTGCAGGCTGGCTATTTAATAAAGGATGTCAGACAAAGCTCATTAATAAGGTTATCACAGGTTGTGAGGCTAAGACCAGTGGGTGAACTTTAAGCAGTGGTTCCCAGCCTTACCTGCATATTTAAGTTACCTGAGGAGCCTTAAAAAATGCTGATTCTGGGAATCCACCCTCAGAGGTGCTAATTTAATTGGTCTGGATTGCAGCTTGGATGGAGAAATTTTTAAAAGCTCCCAAATGACTCTGATGTGTAATGAATTAGAGTCACTGACAGGGAGGCAAGATTTAGTACTAGTTAATAAGAGCCTTCTAACAATTCAAGATGATCTGCAATAGCTTCCTGGTGTTGTTTGGTGCTCCCTGGCACAGAACGTGTTTAAGAATACCCGAATGGCAATGAGATACTAATTTGCACTCATTAGGATGGCAGTTATAAAAAATAAAACAACAAACAAAAAATAACAAGTGTTGGTGTGAATGTGGGGAAAAGGAAACACTTGTGCATTGCTGGTGGGAATGTAAAATGCTACAGCCGCTGTGAAAAACAAGTTTGATGGTTTCTGTAAAGGTTAAATATAGAATGCCTAAGTGATCCCACAATTCAATCCCAGGTGTGCACCCAAAAGAATTGAAAGCGAGGATACAAACAGGCACTTGTATACCAACGGCCTATAGCAGCATTATTCACAAGAGCCCAAAGGTGAACACAGCCCAAGTTGCCATTAATAAATAAGTGAATAAATAGAATGTGGTATATACATACTACAAAATTTTATTTCTCTGTAAAAAAGAATAAAGTTGTTGTTGTTGTTGTTGTTGTTGTTGTTTTTGAGATGGAGTTTCACTCTTGTTGCCCAGGCTGGAGTGCAATGGTGCGATCTTGGCTCACCACAACCTCTACCTCCCAGGTTCAAGCGATTCTTCTGCCTCAGGTTTCCAAGCACCTGGGATTACAGGAGTATGCCACCATCCCTGGCTAATTTTGTATTTTTAGTAGAGACGGGGTTTCTCCATGTTGGTCAGGCTGGTCTCGAACTTCCAACCTCAGGTGATCCGCCCGCCTCGGCCTCCTAAAGTGCTGGGATTACAGGCATGAGCCACCACGCCCGGCCAGGAATGAAGTTTTGATACATGCTACCACGTGGATGAACCTTAAAAATAAATGAAACAAATAAATAACTGAAATAAACCACACACAAAAGGAGAAGTATTATGATTCCACTTACTTGAGGATTCTAGACTCAGCAAATTCATAGGGAAAGAGAATAGAAAAGTAGTTACCAGGAACTGGGAACACAGAGGAATGCGGAGTTATTATTTAAGAAGTACAGAGTGTTTGGAATGATGAAAAAGTTCTGGAAGTGGATAGTTGCAATGGTTGCACACCGTTATGAATGTTCTTTCTTTAGCTTTTTATTTTAGATCCGGGGTACATGTGCAGGTTTGGTATACAAGGGGTTTGGTGTACAGATTATTTCATCACCCATGTAATAAGCATTGTTTGATAGGTAGTTTCTTGATCCTCACCCTCCTCCCACCTTCCACTCTCAAGTAGGTCGCAGTGTCTGTTGTTCCCTTCTTTGTGTCTATAATGTACTCAGTGTTTAGCTCCCACCTGTAAGAAAGAACATGCTGAATTTGATTTTCTGTTCCTCTGTTAGTTTTCTTAGGATAATGGCCTCCAGCTCCATCGATGTTGCTGCAAAGGACATGATCTCATTATCTTTTGGGGCTTAATATCACTAAATTATATTCTTAAAATGCTTATTGTATATATTAATGATAAATTTTGTTATTTATATTTCAGCATTATATAACAAAAGAATTCCTGGATGACCACATATCAAGATACTGTACAGGGCTCCTGTACTGGGGGCAGGCTGGCCTGGCTGTTTTAGGTCGCTTTTTTATCTATGGCCTATGATGTAAACATATCCTTATAATATGAATTCTCCATCAACAACACCACCACCATTTGAATAATCTCTCTTGTACTGTCTTTCCTTTTGTAAAAGAAGAAAACAGACTCAGAGCGTCTGGGATGAACATCTCTGGCTCCAGAGAAGGTACATTTTGAACCAAGTGGGAATGTCAGGGTTAGAGAGCACCAAGTTCAAAGTAATGGTTCATTTGTGGCATGCCAATTAGGAGTTAGAAATAGCTACACTTTAAACTAGGAGTGACGAGCAAAATTTAAGCATAGAAGAAGCTTTTTTAATTAGGCAGAACTGTCCGTTGAACTAAAAGTAAGTCCAGTAATGACAATTAAAATAAATTCCAAACCACTTCTGCAAAATTCATGTTAGGTCCTTGGGTTGCCTCTGACACCCTCAAGCAATCCTGTCAACCACAACTGGATAGCTTTCATCTGGCTGAAGAGCTGTGCACTCCACTAAATTGGTTCATCGACAGCTATTCTTATGAGAAATTTTACTTTCTCTTCTTTTTTGCTTTCTCCGTGATCTTTTGATCCATTAATAAACTCCACAAACTTGTGGACTGTGTTTGACATTTTCTTTGCTCTTAATGAAAGAAAATATAAAGACACAAATTCTGGGTAAATTTCCACATAGATTAGTATATGTGAAAATGGATTGTGAATGATAAAGTATGATAAATAAGTGATTATTGTTATTAATAATGATAGAGAAAATAGTAAAGGAAATCTTAGGTTATACTTTGTCACACACACACACGCACTCTCTCTCTCTCTGTCATACTTTCTGGAGAGTCAAGAACATTTTTTATTGTTATTTATTTATTTATTTTGTTGTTGTTGTTTTTTGTTTTTTGTTTGTTTTTGAGACAGAGTTTCGCTCTGTCACCCAGGCTGGACTGCAGTGGCGCAATCTAGGCTCACTGCAAGCTCCACCTCTTGGGTTCATGCCATTCTTCTGCCTCAGCCTCCTGAGTAGTTGGGACTACAGGCACCCGCCCCCAAGCCCAGTTAATTTTAATTTTTTTTGTAATTTTTTAGTATAGACTGGTTTCACCATGTTAGCCAGGATGTTCTCGATCTCCTGACCTCATGATCTGCCCGCCTCGGCCTCCCAAAGTGCTGGGATTACAAGCGTGAGCCACTGCGCCTGGCCTTATTTATTTCTTTTTGAGACAGAGCCTTGCCCTGTCCCCCAAGCTAGAGTGCAGTGGCACGATCTCAGCTCACTGCAACCTCTACCTGCTGGGTTCAAGTGATTCTCCTGCCTCAGCCTCCCGAGTAGCTGGGATTACAGGCATCCACCACCACCCCCAAATAATTTTTGTATTTTTAGTTGAGACAGGGTTTCGCCACGTGGGTCAGGCTGGTCTTGAACTCCTGACCTCAGGTGATCCACCCATGTCAGCCTCCCAAAGCGTTGGGATTACAGTCATGAGCCACCGTGCCCAGCCTTTGTTGTTATTTTTTGTGGGCTTTTTTGAACTGATTTTGTTCATAAACAGCTGTGTGACTTCAAAAAATTCACTTGACTTTTCTAAGCCTCAGTTTCTTCATGGATCAATTGAGAAAGTTAGATTAAATTTATCATTCATCAGTTATGTATTGAGTGCCAACTAAATACCAAACACTGGGCTGAGTACTAGATTCAATAGTAAAGAAAATGGACAAAGTTCCTGACCTCATGGGATTCACAGTATGGATGGAAACAGACATAAGCAAATGCACAATTAAAGAAATAGATACAGTTTGTGATCAGTTCTTCTGAGTTTCGTTTCCCAAATGTTAATGTTTATATTAATCCACTAAGGATCTTGATAAAACACAGATTCTGATTTGTTTTTAGGTCTGAGGCAGGGTCTGGGATTCTGCAGTTCTCACAGACCCTGGGCATTGCTGATGCTGCTGGTTCCTGAGTCACAGGTGGAGCAGCAAAGTATAAAAGGTGTAAACATGACATTATGATAGAAAACACGCTGGCTTAGAAGGAAATGTTAGGTGGTTGGGGAGCACTGGAGGTGACATTCAGCTGAGTTCTGATGTATGCAGAGAATTTGGACGTGAGAGGAACCAGGATAAGTGCATCGCATTCAAAGGGAAGAGCAACTGCAAAAGCCCTGAGACAGAAACGACTTTTCATGTTCACTATCACAGGAGAAATGAGCAAGGGATAAGCATCTGAGACGAGCTCAGAAAAATAGTCCGAAGCCAGACCCTGAGAGCTTTTTTGTGCTCTGGGGAGAAGTTTATGTTCTATTGGAAGATCAGTGAGTAGACACAGAAGTGATATAAGCAGAGTAATGACATGGGGGGTGATAATATGCCAGGGGTTTCTGCAGGAGTCCAGGTAAAAGAAGATGGTAGCTAAACGCAGCATGGTGGCTGGGGAGATGGAGAGAAGTGGGTGGAATAAAGGTTTATTTGGGGAAAAAAGAGATAGATAAGAAAAACAGATTCCATGAGTGAGTGGAAAGAAGCACAAATAAAAGCCATATTTTAGAATTGCATATCTAAATAAATGTTGGTACAATTTAATGAGATGGGTGAAACACATTAAGTGTGAGATACCTATAAGATATTCAAGTGAAGACGTCAAGTAGGCAATTGGATGTGTGTTTGTCTGGAGCTCAGAAGGGATGACTGGACAGGAGATACACACTTGGAACTGCCAGCATTTCTATGGGATTTAGAGAACTGAGGAAGGATGTGATCACCCAAGAAGAGGGTAAGGGTATTGATGAACGGCAATACTGAGATGTGCAGTAGAGAAGGTAGAACCAGCAGAGGAGACTGTGAAAGACTATCCAGGATGTTTTGGGGACATCAGATGAGAGTGGTATTTTGGAAACCAAGAGGAACATTTCAAGT
The DNA here is from genome assembly GCF_000951045.1 of Mandrillus leucophaeus. NCBI lineage: Eukaryota > Metazoa > Chordata > Mammalia > Primates > Cercopithecidae > Mandrillus > Mandrillus leucophaeus. The sequence continues at coordinate 3,653,377 of NW_012102943.1, read as the reverse complement.
GAATATATGTGTGTATAATATACATATAATATAATAATGGAAACTAGAGTACTTTTTCTCTTTGTCTTTGTACGTATCAAACTTTGCAATAAAATTGTTAGACCAGAGGGCTCCACCATTGCACCAATGATCTCTGCAGAAAGTGCCTCCTCTCCCACCTGTTAGAAGTGTCATGTACACAAGAAACATTCTTGAAAATATACACAACACATCCACAAAAGATCCCATTACTTCCTATCCAAGTATTTTTTTTTCACCATTCCTGCCCAGGCTTGCACAGTCTTTTGCAAAGGAATTACATTTAAATTAGAGAAAATAATGTTTCATTTTTTTACCAATCAACAGTTAGGAGAAGAGTACAAGGGCATTCTGACTTACAAGAGAGCCTGCCTGAAATTGAATTATTTTCTTCTGGTGAGAATTTTATTAACCTTAAATGTAAGATCCCTAGTGGTTTCTATACTGATAAAAGATTGAATATTAACAAAGAGACCCTTAACGTTCCACTCAGCTTGACTAAACTTTAGACAGCCTTCTTCCTGACTCCAGGCTCTGAACTCCCTTTTCTTAGAGAATTTACTTTAGAAAATTTGTAATTGCAAATTCTTTCTCTAACACTTTGAGATGTAAATGAGATACTCACAGTTTTACAAGCTAGGACTGTCATTCTCAAGAACCTGGGAGCCATCCTTTTGAAAGGAAATCATCAATAAATATAGTGCTCTTATCTCTCAGTCTGTGTGGGAGGGTAACAGCCTAACTTAGGTGGACACTTTGTTCCAAGTTGTAAAACTATCTCTTGTCATGAAGATATGAGAAAGTTTACTTATCCTTTGGGTAAGGCTAATCAGGTAGCATATTAGGTAATCCCTTCCTCCCACTCCATTTCTTAAAAACTCTCCTACCCTTTGTTGTAGTGAAGTTGAAGTCAGATTGCATTCTGGTCTCTCTCCCTATTGCCATAGCCTTGGAAAAGAAAAATGCCATCTTTACCTGTTTAACTTCATCCAATGCAATTTTTGTTTTGACAGTATACATAATTTATTACAAGTACAGATGTTCCTAGACTTATGATGGGGTTATCTCCCAGTAAACCCATAGTAAGTTGAACACATTGTAAATGGAAAATGCATTTAATGCACCTAACCTACAGAACATTGCGACAGCCTAGCCTACCTTAAATGTGCTCAGAAAGCTTACATGGGCCTAGAGTTGGGCATAGTCATCTGGCAGCAGATTACTCTGTAGAGTATAGGTTGTTTACCTTCATGATCACCTGACTGATTGAGAGTTGTAGCTCACTGCTGCTGCCAGGCATGGTAAGCTGGTGTCATACAGCATATTGCTCTCCTGGGAAAAGATCAAAATTCAATATTGGAAGTACAGTTTCCACTGAATGCATATTGCTTTTACACCATGGTAAAGTAAAAAATTCTTAAGTCAAGCCATCATGTTGGGGACCATCTGTAATTATATGTGTGTGCCTTCTTCATTACCTTCATTACTGGCCATGAACAAAATCTGAGTTTAACCTATAGGAGAGATAAACTCAGATAATAATTACATTGCTAATATGACTTATGTAAATTAATTTTTCAAATACTTCTTTATTTAAAATAGAAATAACAGAATCCGTGAATATGTTGTTTTTCCTTATAACAAATAACCTGAGCAATACTATGTAATCGTTTTAAAGTATATATCATTTCCTTTAAATATATGCACTCTTTCCCCCCAGGTTTCTTGAGAGACTAAACATACAAATGGACAATGGCCAGACCATGCGTAACAATAAAACTCCAATGGACAATCTTTGGCAGCCAGCCCAGAACGATCAGGACTTGTTCAACGACTGCCAGCTAGCTTCCCCCTTTTTTAACCCTCTTACCTGCTTCCAACTCAAAACTAACAACAGAACACCAAATATGCTGCTCCCCAAAGCAATTACATAAGAGCCTCACTGCTTGTTAGTGCACCTCCTGCTTCATTGTGCCAACAACCTCCAATCAGAAGATACCACGAGCCTTCCTTTCCCTGCTTATAAAGCTTTTTTACTCCCCTGCCTGTCTTTGAGACTTTGCTAAAATCCAAGGATGGTGGCGGATCCTCTTGCTTTATCATGCTCTGAATAAATTGCTTCTGTTTGTTCTCATCTGTGTGGTCTTCGTTTATTTCCATATTCTAAATGTGTTCTAGATGTTACACTTATTTGAAATCTTATATTTTTGCATTAAATAGAAATTCTTTCTGAGGGAGAAAATATTTCTTATGATTTGGCTTATATTACTTCGGGTTCTTGCACTAAGTTCTCAGGTCTCCCAGTTAACGTTTTTTCTTTTCTTTCTTTCTTTCTTTTTTTTTTTTTTTTTTTAACAGAATGCTTTAAAAAAAAATGAGGATTAAATAAGATAGTTTACATAGCCTCGTTCCATAATATGAAGCATCAGAGCAGCGGTGCTTCAAAATCACCAGCAAACACTAGGATCATCTGGAGGGCTTGGTTAAACACAGACTGCTGAACCCACCCACACTTTCTAATTTAATGCTTCTCGGGTGAAGACCAAAATTTTGCATTTTTAGTAAGTTCCCAGGTAATGCTGATGTCGATGCTGGTCTCAGGACCACACTTTGAGGACCACTGACCTAGAAACTTACAAGGGATGCCCTTAATCTTAACCTCCATTCTGCCTTTGCAAATTATTTTCTTCTGCTTCTCACTTTGAAATGTCTTCCTTGGAAGTGAGTTGATTTTGACACTGATGTACTGAGCACCTACCATATGGCAAACAATGCACCTGGAAGATTTTTCATGTTGGCTAATTCAGTCTTCACAATTATCATTATCATGTGATGTAATATTATAATGTCCCTTTTTCAGAAGAGGCTGGAGCTCAGCATGGTTAAGAGACATAATGTTTTGTAACTATTAAGTGGTAAAGCTGGGATTTAAACCCACACATTTTTATTGCAAGTCCAGTATCTCTCCTGCTAAATTTTAAACATGCTCACTTAGAAGTGAATATATTTCCTTTAAAAAACATGCTAAAGTTTTGCTTTTTGTCTAGAAACTTAAGACTCAAAATACTGATGATGACAGCTTAATATGTGTTGTTAAATGTGCTGGCTATAGAAAATGTTAGGAGAAAAAAGGAATAAACCTTATAGGATGGAAATTATGTATAATGGAGTTTTTATGTAATTCTAAAATAATTCTGTTTGATTTTTTTGAAAACTCTACAGGCAAGGACAGGAGGGTAGGGAGGTGGTTGGTGCACAGCTGGTGAAGGTTAGATAGTTTTGAACTGCAAACATGCAGAGTAAAATTCTGGAGGCAAAATCTTAATAGACTTTTCAAGAACCTCAAATATCACACATACTGGGCATGAAACAAACTTCAAAGCTCAAAGAGGATCTGTCTGTATAGAGTACAATGGAGTTAAAAGCTATAAGGAATACAAAGGATTTCAGGATGAAAGGCACTGTTTTCTGAGGCCGTGCCTGAATGTAAAGCCAAGGCAGGACAGATAGACAAGGTGAGGTCTACATCTGGGGAGATACCCACTGCTGCACAGCATGTTAACCACTAAGGATTCCATTCTTCTTGGAAATGAAAGGCCAAATAATAGTACTAGTAAATTAGACCTCAGAGGTGGTCTGTCTTTAAGAAAACCCATTTTCCAAAAGTGGAACTGAGCAAACAGTTGCAGAGATAGATTTCTTTTCTTTACAAGATCATTTGTTTTCTTTAGATGTGTACAGTCTAGGGTCCCTGGTTTGTGTTGAAAACATTTTTTACACACACCTGTTAAGGAATACACTCACCAGGCACAGAAATGTCTTCCTTTGGGGTAAAACACATGACATGTTTTCAATATTCAGCTGATCATTTCCTCGAAATTATTCCTGTGATTATGAGAAATTCAGCACAGGGAAAAAATGTGGACCACATACGCCCTCTCTGCTTTGATCAATCATTTATCCTAAGCATAAGCACTCGAGGAAAAGTGGACTTTCCTGTACTCTGATAGTAACTTGAGTAACTTGCTCTCCATTCCTTTGCAACAGTTGGCCTCTGTCACCGGGCCCAATTGCCAATGGTACAGCTGTCCATATTTTGCCAGGATCTTGGTTTGCTGTTACAAGGTACTACAGTTTCTCTTCTCACTTCTGCCTCTGACAATGGAAAAAATCCTTTGCCCAAGGGAGAGATGACCCGCTTAATTTTATGCTGTTGCAGGAGTAGTCAAAGAATGGCCAGTGGGCCAAATCCAGCCTGCTGTCTGTTTTTATAAATAAAGTTCTAGTGGAACACAGCCACACTCAATCATTTATGTAGTTCCTCTAGCTGAGTTTACACTACGAAAGTAGAGCTGACTAATTACGAGAGCGATTGCATGGCTCACAGAGACACTTTACTCCATTTATGACCCTTTATGAAAAAGTCTCATGACCCTTGCTCTTTTGTAACCAGAGATGTTTGGTCTAAAGAAGAACATGGCATAAAGACACAAAGACCTAAAGAAGCCTAAAAGGAGCCTACTTACTGGGAGTCATTCATTCCTCTGGATTCTCTCACTAAGTGGAAAGCAACCCCTTTCCAGTTGACCATGCCAGAAACTGAGCATCTTGCTCATTTTTCTCTTCTTTACTTAGGTCATTACCTACTTTGAAGATCTCTTAAATCCCTTCACTTCTCTCCAATCTGCTGTCAATACCCTAGGAGAGGGCTTCCTTTCATCTTCACCTAGCCTATCACAACCTCTTCTATCCCACTGACTACTTTGTCTTGTCTTCAAATTCTTACTATATTAGACAGCTTAAATTTAACGTGTCCAAAATTGAACTCTTGATTTCCCTAAACTCAAACCTGCTTCCCATCTGAACACATAGCAAATCTATTTCTCCAGTTGCTCAGGTTAAAAATTTGGAAGGCATTCTTACCAAGCCTCTGTCTCTTCTACCTCCAATACATCAGCAAATCCTGTTAGCTCTACCTTCGTAATGTTTCCTGATCCCAACCCTTTACCAGCCACTCATTGTTATACCATTCTAGTTCCTACTACATCATGCTTCACTTGGTGACTGCAAAGGCCTCTCAACTGGTATCCCTGTTTCCATCATTTCTCACATACAATCCATTCTTCACCCACTAGACAGGATGAGCTTTGAAAAATATTGTGACTGAAACATATCACTTCCATACTCACTGCCCTTAAGATGGCTTGTCATCTCACTAGGAGTAAACCCAGAGTCCTCACCATGACCTACGTGAATTTACAAAGCTGGTCACTGGCTGCTTCCATCATCTTCACTCTCACCACTCTCTTTACCGCGCTGTTCCCACTAAGGAGACTTCCTGACTTCCGCATTGTTCCCAGATGGTGCCAATTGTGCATCCACCTCCACCATCCACCTCTCACCTGATGCTACCACCATCTGGATCTCTCTATCCAAGTGACCAGAGAAGCTCACCTTTCACTTCATTCAGGTGTCTGCACAGATTCATCTCTGCAGAGAGGACTTATTTATAAAAGAACCTTCCCTCACTCTCTATTCTCTTGACTTGCATTATTGATTTTCACAGCAGTTACCTTTTATGCTCCCACACACACTAGAATAACTTGAATGTAAAATAACTGAAAGCAAGAACTTAAGCTGTTACATTTACTGAAGTATTTTCCAGCACCTTTTAGGTACTGTTACAGTACCTAGCACATAGTAGTGCTGTGAAAGTACAGTTGGTTCTGTGTCTGTGGATTCCACATCCATAGAGTCAACCAACTGTGAATCACAAATATTCTTTAAAAAATAGTGCCTGTATTAAGCATGTACAGACTATTTTCTTTCATTATTATATAAACAATACATATAACAACTATTTGCATAGTATTTACCATTGCATTAGGTGTTGTTAAGTAACCTTGTTAAAGTATATGAAAGGATATGCTTAAGTTAAATGCAAATACTGCACCATTCTATATCAGGTACTTGAGCATCCTTAGACTTTGGTACCCCAGAGAAGTCCTGGGACCAATCCCCTATGGATACCAAGGGACAAATGTATCTGTGGAATGACTGACTGACTGACTGAATGAATGAATGAGCTACTTCTTAGTTATTCTGCCTTGGCAATTACTCTTTCCCAACACTCTCAACACTGAAGTCAAGATATATTTTTCCCCCAAAAGAAATTAGCTAATTTCTCCCTCTTGTTCAAAATCTTGTAGTGTCTTCCCATTGCAATTTTGATAAAATAGCACATCTTGACCTGGTTATACCTGGTCCCTACTTACCTCTCTAGCTTTATTTCTGACACTGCTCCATAACCAACACTAAATGAAGTGCCCGAATTCCCACTCAGTGAGATGAGAAACACTTGTTAAACTCCTTCCTCTCCTTCCCATTCTTTACCTGGCAAGCTCTCGCATGTCCTTCAGCACCCAGCTTAAACATCTTATTGTCTGGGAAGCCATCCTGACCTCAACATTGTCCCTGTCATATATGCTTCCATTATACCCTATAATTACATATCATAGCTTTTATCACCTATATTTAATTGTTATTTAAAGATCTGTGACTCCCAACCACACTAACTTACTGATTTTGGTATCAGCAGTGCCTAGTACAACAAATATATGTTAGATAAGTAAAAAGATATACAAGGTAGCCCTTGATTGAAAGAAGTTTAAAGTAGCAATAAACACAATGGGATTTCCCCCTTTATTCAGCTCAATAGTTCTGTTAATCCTGTGTCTAAACCACTCCCCCAGTCAGGTGCATTTGGGTCACCAATCCTCTCTTTGAATTACAAGTTATAGCTGTTAACATCACATACAAACCTCTAAAGGGTTAACAAGTTTCTCCAGAGAATATCAGGAGCCTTTCCCACGTTGTACTCTGTAGGCTAATAATACTTTTAATTCTGTTTTCTAGTCATGTCCTGGGCACTGAAGTTGTTATAAAGATTAATAAATTGGGCCCAACGCGGTAGCTCACACCTGTAATCCCAGCACTTTGGGAGGCCGAGGCAGGCGGATCATAAGGTCAGGAGTTCGAGACCAGCCTGGCCAATGTGGTGAAACCCCGTCTCTGTTAAAAATACAAAAAGTAGCCAGGCCTGGTGGCGGGCACCTGTAATCCCAGCTACTAGGGAGGTAGAAGGAGGAGAATTGCTTGAACCCAGGAGGCAGAGGTTGCAGTGAGCCGATATCACACCACTGCACTCCAGCCTGGGCAACAGAGTGAGACTCCACCAAAAAAAAAAAAAAAAAGATTAATAAATCTAAAACACTTACAATATTGCAATATTGTTTGGCATGTAGTGTCTGTTCCCTGAATCCTAGGTATTAATATTCACCTTTTGTGTTCATTTCAAATAGACACAAATGACACTGACATTGGTCCTGTCTTCTAGCTCACAATGTAGCAAGAAACTCAGCCTGATCAATGACTGACCATTATGACAGCATGTTGTAATTTCAACAAGCTGGAGGCTGTTGAAATTACAAGTATAAATAGCAGCCAGAGAAGAGGTAATGAGTAAGAATACACTGGAGTTTTTCCAGACATAACTGGTAGAAAACAAAATTTAATATAGCAGAGAAGAAATAAAGGTGCTGAAAGCTCATAGGAGTGCAGATGGAGTTTATAAGGTGGTAAACGAATGTGAGGGGTAAGAATTTGGGAGGATTTGAGGCTGGCATAAGCATAAGAGAAGCAGGGAGTATCCAGTATCTTGATGGGGCATAAGGATTTTGAAGAGAAAGACTCTGCATTCTATTCCACAACCAACATGTATACACTCACACCTACACGCCCTGCCATGCACCCAACATATAAGAGAAGGCGAGGGAGTGAAGGTGATGGGAGAGGCAGGTGGAGAATAATGGTGGGGTTGCCCAAAGATGGACAGATTGAAGTTCAGATTCTCTAACTGGATTAGACCCTCTACCCACCACTTCTCCCCCTGCACCTGGTTACTAGTCATCCCTAGAGCCAAAGACAGAATCATGTAAAGTAGGCTCATTTAGAAATGCTGGCTGTGGCATTCCAACCTGGCAAACCTAAGAACTGTATTGCAGTACCATGTCAATGCATATCCGCATGATGCTTGTGACAAATGTTTAAAAAGCCTTAAAAAACATTCATGCTCCAAAAATTCCAAAAGAAATAAATCATTATAGCTGTTCACAAAGATTTCTGTACATTATTACTCACAACCATGTTGTTCATAACTGGAAAACATGAAACATCTAAATGTCTATATTTGGGTAATGGTTATATAAACAATTTATTAACACACAGCCATTGAAATTCAGGTTTAAAATATTTAATGATGGGACATTTCTCCTAAATAACATCTGAAGTTAAAAGCAGATATAAAACAGTAAAGCACAAGCTCAACCTTTATAAAAAATGTATGTTTATATATGGGCCCAGATAATATAGTGAAGGATTAACTTACGACCTTTTTTAAAAAATTACAAAAATACTAGAAGAAATGAGTGATTACTTTCTTCCTCTATCCCAAGAAAATAACTAATATTTGTACAACTACAAGGATCGAAGACTCCAGTGTCAAGCTTGATAGGGAAGCAACAGAGCCTCCTGCCTTCAAGGGATCTGTGGAGGTGGTGGTGACCAGGACAAAGTGAAAAACAAAAGGTGCAGCTTAACCCAGAAAGAGGAAGAGGTCCACAGAATGTCTGAGATTGAATTTACCATTGAGACCCAGCTTGAGGAGCTCACAGAAAAGTTAACTAATTTAGAGATTAAAAGAAATGTGGCATTTCGTACATCTGAATGTTGTAAAGTAATATTGAAATGCAAATCTGGTCTATGTATTTGATATACATACACATACACCTTTACATATACAAACATATATATGTACAGGTTACATCCTTACATATACAAACATATATATGTACAGGTAAATGATACATACATGGTACCTAATATTCATATATATAACATACCTGTATTTATTACATATGACTCCATATATTAATATTATCTACATCCAAAGTGTTTATCTCTAGGTGATATTAATCTAAAAAAATCTGAATTATTTCTTCATACTTTTTTTTACCTTTTCCCAATATTTCCCATCAAATGTGTATTACATTGCTAATCCACAAAAAAATTTTTTTTTCCAAAATGCATTACCCATGTCTGGCTTTGCACATAAAATTGGTTTGATAATTATATTAAATCTGCATGTATTGTTCCTCTAACAAGTTATTAAACTTACTAATTGGCGTACTTCATTTTAAGAAGTTTTTAATTGCAAATGTAGCTATAAACTGTGGTGTGGTGCTTAAGACAAGAAATTTTCTTAGGTTTTGCCCCTCCATCTGAAGCTGCTACAAAGAAAGAATAACTTTAATAATTTTTTTCTTTTAACAAAGTCTCTTCTCCTCTTCTGTGGATGTTTTGGAGCTTATAACTTTGTCCTGAATCTAACCACTTCTCATCAGTGGTGCCGCTGATATTAGTGCAAGCCACTATTACCTCTAATTTACTTCTTACAAGTTTATTTCTTACAATAAACTCTTGTCTTCAATTTCCTGCCCTTATGGCCTATGCTCTACACAAAAGCTAGAGTTATATCTCTGAAATCAAAGGCAGACAATGTATATTTCCCAAAATTATTCAATGGCTTCCCAGCTCATGCAAAACATCCCAAGTTTCCACCATGACTTGCTAGAATATACCAGGATATAAGGAACCTGGCACCAGCTGCCCCTTTGGTCTCAACTTTCACCAGTTCTTCTCCTCCCTCTGCTCCAGGCACAAGCACCTCCTCTGTATTTCTCCAATATGTCAAGTGCACTCTGACCTGTGCACCTGTTGTATTTTCTTCCTAGAATATTCACTTCCAAATATCCACTAGGTTCCCTTTTTGTCTTCACTTAGGTCTCTGCTCAACGGTAACCCCATCAAAGAACACTTTTCTGACTATTCTAACGAATGTAGCATACTTTGTCATTCTCAGATTTACTATGCTGCTGTATTTTCCCGATGGTATTTATCTAACATATTGCATATTTCTTTGTTTTTTAACGTCTATTAACTGTCCCCCACCAATAGATAAGTGCCATGAAAGCAGAGGCTTTGTCAGTTTTCTTGGTCCATAATAGGTACTTAACAGATACAAGTTAAGCACTGAATGGTGCCATTGTAGACTATCTTGAAAATACAGTTGTATCACCTGCTAGTATAACATGTAGTTATTTATCCACTTTATCCAAAGCACTGCCGTCAGATACTTCAATCATCTACTTGTAAATAAAATACTCTATCTTTTCCTCAAGACTGTATATATGTTACATCCAATAGAGATCATAAGTCTATCCTCTCCAGTACCATTATTTGTTTTGTTTTCAGAACTCAGTTGAATTGTTTCTATTTCAAAGTTTAGGGTGTCTGACCACCCTAATCCCTACTTTTTGTTCTCCCATAAGCATTACAATTTTCATTTTTTACACTGATTATTTTTAGTTTAGATTATCTTATTCCTTTAGAGAATTTTTAAAAGTATAAATAGGGTCTGATAATCAACTAATCTATAAATCAATCAACTAACCAACCAATCAATATTTATTACTTATTTACCATGCTTGGCCGTGGAGCTATAGTTGACAGTGGGACAGATAAGGCCCCTGTCCTTATAGAGCATGTGATAATGAATTATATATTGTAGAATCACTCTTCTTTTTACGAATTGTCCATGAGCTTAACTAAAGACGCACACATTTATAAGTAGCCAGGAAAATGTAACTTCAAACAATGAGATACAATTTCTACCCATCAGACTCAAAAAATGCTAAATTGCTAATCTTTTGAACTGATGAGGATGTGCTGAAAGCATACGCTCAGGACTGGCTGTGAGAGGACACATTAGTAAAGCTTTTTGGATGCTAATTTGGCAGGATGTTTGAAACTTTTGAATGCACATTTTCCACATATATATTCTAGGGAAATGTCCCAACACTTGCTTAGATGTCCAAAGATGCATGCAGAAGGTTATGTGTTGCTATAGTTTTTGTAAAAAAGAACACTTGGAAATGGTACAAATCTTCACAAATCTATAAGTGATTCATTAAATCACGGCACACTGATACCCTTAAAAAATACTATGCAGGTGTTAAAAAGAATGAGAAGGGATCATACACATAAAATAAAAAGTATATAGCCATGGATAAACAATGAAACCAGGGAAGCAGTTGTAGGGTCAAGACAGACAGAAGAAAGAGTTTTTTTTAGTCAGAAGGAGGTTTGATTTTCATCAGGAAGATATTTAATCAGCAGAAAGTTCAGTTATATTTGTAATATTTTATATCTTAAGCTGGGCCATGGACATACAGGTGTTCCTTCATTTTTTTTTTTTTTAGTACCTTTTGTTATATCTAAAATAGAGCTGGAAGCCATTAACACAGGAACAGAAAACCAAATACTGCATGTTCTCGCTTATAAGTGGGAACTGAACAATGAGAACACATGGACACGTGGAGAGGAGCAACACAGACTGGGGTCTGTTTGGGGTCTGTTTGGGGGCCGGGCGAAGGGGATAAATAGCTAATGCATGTGAGGCTTAACACCTATGTGATGGGTTGATAGGCGCAGCAAACCACCATGGCACATGTTTACCTATGTAATAAATCTGCATGTCCTGTGCATGTATCCTGGAACTTAAAATAATTTTTAAATGATTTTTTTAAATTTAAAAAAATCTTATTTTAAAATACATTTTATTATTTTATCGTATGTAAGTGTATTATATTTATTTTATTATTTTATTGTACAGAAGTTGTGTTACACTTACAATAAAATAATATAATGTATCCAAGATACATGAGTTGATAAAATAATCATACATCAATATACTTAACATATCATAGGAGTTTGAATAAAATAAAAACTGAGAAGAAGAGGGAGACAGATATGCATATGTATGCATACATATACACACATTTAATATAAGTAGATCCAGAGGTCATGGCCATAAGAATGCACACCCAATTGTTAATCATAAATATTTTGAGCAGGGAATTGAAGATGATGGGAGACTTCTTCATTTGGAATATTACTAGAATTTTAAACTACATGAATTTGTATGCTTATGGGTTCCTTGTTTAACTGAAGGATAAGGAAAGACTTCTCCCTCACCTGTGAATCCCATCTTTTGCACTCTGGCCAACTCACAAGTCTTCTCACTTTGCACTAGAAGGATAATGTACTGTTCTTGCCAAATAGGTCATACACAAGAGTATTAATTTCTCCAAGCAGCTGGGTGTGAGCCCTGCTCCAAGCAGAAAACAAACTCGCTACCTCAAAAAGACGCTAGGTCAAGGAATGTCAGGTTAGATATAGGCATATGTTTGTCCATTTGTTCATTCAACCATTCCTTCACCAACTCAATCGTATGTAGATGCACTCAGCAGAGTATTTGATAGTCCACTCTATTTCAGGCACTGAGAAGAGGAAGCAGGCACAGTTCCTTCCCTCAGGGAGCTCAGAGGCTACTGAAGGAGACAGACATGAATCCAGTAACTGCATATACATAAAATTACAGTTATGGTGGATATTATTAGGGGAGATACACAAGCTATCATTGACCCTGATGGGAGAACAGAAAACACTTTCTTGAGGAGATGATAATTGAGCTGCAACTTAAAAGAGGAATAGAAGTTGACAGAGAAAAGGCAGAAAACATTGGGGACTGAGGCTGGAAGTGCAGCCGTGAGATACATAACTTAGTCAAGCAACTGAAAGGAGACAAAGATCACTGGAGCGCAGAGAGTGAGGGGATGGATGCCCCATGTCAGATGCGGCCAGCAAGGGTCACATCAGGAGCGGGTTGGAAGTTGTACTAAGTATTTAGGTATCATCAGTTCAGTGATTGTTTTAAGAAGGTTGGCACTGGGGGCGACATGATTAGATTTGCATTTTGATCTGTCTGGTATATAAAAGAGAAGGGACAAGAGTATTTTTTTGTGTTGTTTATGTGTGTGTGTGCGCACTTTTGTTTTTGTTTTTGTTTTGTTTAGGGTGGTCTCAGTAATTTAAAAATATTTTCCTTTTATCGATACCAGTCAACCTATCTAGAACCTGGTTATTGGTGGAAGTGGCGCCACCTCCTAGGGGATGTTTGAGATATTTTTGGGATACTGGGTTGTAGTTATGATTGGGGAGCACAACACAAATCTGGAAGAAGGACAGGTGACACATTACAACATGAGGGACAATCCTTCATAAGAAAATTATCATTCCACAGGTCACATTCTTCATGATTTTAGAACATTCTACCAGCCACTTGTGTAAGTGAAAAATTTGTTTGTAATTATCTAATCTAGAACATAACTCCTTTTACTTATAGATAAAAAGAATTTTGCATGGTAATTTCCATACACTGAATGAAGGGAAGGGTATGCTTTCATTTGGTTCAGAACAAATATTCACCCTGTCACCTACATACAACATGTCTGTGTTAGACTTTGTTGGTAGTTGTCGCATCCATGGTGGTGACTTAATGTACAAATGCACATAACTGACTGCTTTATTAGGTTTCTGTTGTAGATGAACCTGAGCATTTATACAATGAAATGTATGTTATTTTACCAAAATTACTCTCCTTTTGTTGCTTCTTTATATTTCAGTTAAGGCATTATATTGATAATTGTTCATTGTGTATAGATACTTTAGATTACTCGTGCATTTCATTTCAGTATTGTAAAGGGGTATTACAAAATTTTTGTTTTTAAAAAGAGAGTAGCAGTTGATCTGGGGTGATTGAGAATTACTGGCCTAGAAAAATATTACTTTCAAGAGCTAGGCTGTTTTGATAGACAAGACACACTTCAGCTGTCTTGTCTAAATGAATTCACGGGAGTGTTCCTGATTTATCAGTCCTGGATACGTGCAGTTAAAGAAGCTCAGTGAATGTCAAAGGTTGGAGAGAGCAGCACAGGTGCAGAGGTGACACACTACTTCCCTATCAACAAAATTAGAAAGATATGCTACAGCTTCAAGCTTTTCTCAAGTCCTGAAGGATTTTTAACACATCTTCCATAAAAAGCTGTACTTCATTATCTCATAAATATCTAATTTGACAACATTTACAAATCAAGTTTGTGGAATTTTGTTGTGTTCATGTGAGTGTGTGTTTTGTCCTTTCTCAGAATAATTCTTAAAGTAGAAATGTTTCTATGTGCTAGAAACTGCTGAGATAAAAAAATTAATTTTGTGGTTAGCTTGAAAACAAATGGTGGGCTCTAATATGCAATGTAATGTAATATAATATAATAAGGGTATCCCCTTAGAGTTGACTGTGGCAGCTTTCCAAGCCTTCAGGCCTTGTCAGTTTCATTGTTTTAATAATAATGGAATAAAGAACAGTGATTCTCATTATCTGAGTGCTACTATATGCCAGAAAATGTTTTGTAGGCATTAACTGATTTTTATCATCACAACAGCCTATGGATATAGATATTACGACTATATCCAATTTACAGATGAAGCAACTGAGGCTCAGAGACTTGAACTGATGTGTCCAAGGTTATATGGCTGGTAGATAGTCCAGAACCAGATATCTTAATCCCTATGATAGACAAATATAATAATATTTTAATTTAATCACCAGTGGCATAATTATGAAGATAATCTAACAGTAAAATACATAATCTGGAATACAGATGAATAGAAATGTTTGCCTCTTAAAAAACCATCTGATAACTCCTTTGAGAAAGACTCACCCAACCATAAGGAGGATGGGGAGTGCAAATCTACAATGTATCCAGAAGGAGAGAACAATGAACAACGTAATGAGCACCAGAAGCAGTGGCGTGAGCAGTGGTTGACCTCCTGGGTCTAGGGAAGGCATTCTGGCATTTGTGTTGCTACTCCTCATCCCTGCCCTAATCACCAGAGCTGCCCTGCAAAGCCTTACAATATAGTGAGTTCCCTAACATCAGAGTGTTGCAAGCAAAAGTTAGAGGAGTGCAGGTTAGTGACACCATAGAGGCTATTCCCTTATCTAGTGGACTAATGGTCTACCTGGGTCTACATGGGTCTCTTACCACTCTGAAATAAACAGAACCAGGAATGATGGAATACTTCGCTAAGTGTACCAGGTATTTAGAGAAAAATTACCAGTTCTCAGACCAGCTAAACAGGCAAGCAATGGGGTGAATTTTGCTAATTTAAAAGAGAGAAACACAGGCTGACCATTATAGTTGCATCATTGCTCCTCTTCTCGCAGGAGGGCAAAGCACATTAACTCTCTCCCCACCAAGGGACAATGATCAGAATAATCAACATAGAGTGAGGGAAAGGATTTTTATTGAAAAAGCTGCTATAGCAAAGTTCGTGGTGCTAAATATTTCTTTATAAAAACCAGCACTTGACGATCAGCCTCCCTATTCAGCTACAGACAGGACAGCAAATGGTTGGGTGAGAAAATGCATTGCTATTCACCCAAGACTGTTAGGCTAATCAGCAATGGAAAAAAAAACATCTGAAAACACTTGATAAAAGGGCAAATATGCTGTAAAGGCTCTCTCTCTCACACACACACACACATACACACACACACACACACGCGACAGATTTTAAAAATGAACATCTGAATGCAGCCTTCAGTTATCAAAAGCTTCCTTTATGGTTCCTATTTAATCTACATAATTCAGAGAGGTTAGAATTACTATTATAAGTGATACTTTCAGATAAAGAAACTCAGATTCAAAAAGATTAATTTCATTCACTTTGTGTCCAAGTGGGTCTGCATCTGTAGTGCACAGGAAAGCACCTTGAATGGATGTTTGACAAAAACTGACTTCTTAATCTTCCAAAGCTGACCTCATCACACCACCACCACTTGCTGGGGCTGGTGGTGGAATGTTGGGCTTGAGGGACCACAGTTTCTGTAATATACGGTACTTCTTACATGCTCAGGGAAATCATTTATCACTGACACTCTACAGTAAGTGAAATTTCCACCCACCACAGAATTCATTTTATTTTTCATACTGTCAAATGACAAAATAATTGTCTCTGGTTTCTGCTGCTAAAATGTCCTTATAGTGGAGCTTATTATAATATCCCAAGAGGAAGCAAGCATGATAGGATAACTAATGAGTATGTCCACATGAGAGTCAACCTCCAAACACACTAGAAAATCAGCCAAACCAGCTGGAGATAAAATGGCTGACTGGCTGATTGAATCACGTATTCCTCACTGGTCCAGTTGAGAAGCGCTTCTGGGTACATCTTCTCTTTACTTTCTGCCTGCCTTTACCTCTTTTCTCCCCAAGTTAAAATTATTACAGGTTCTTCTCAACCTCCAATTTTGAGGCTAGTATAATCCTTAATAGAAGGAGAGGTAAGCATCCCCTGATTAATTACAAGAGGTCTATACCTCAACATGGCCCTCCTGTGACTCCAGTTACCCTGTCCAAACACTGAAGTTGCACATTGGTGCAGAAACTGGATTCCTTTCTTTTCCTGTTCCTTATTTCTTTCTCCTCACCTCCTCCCTTCTCCATTTCTTTCTTTTTGATTAAATGAGTAAAACATGAACACATTCTTATTGTTAACAAAATTGGATTAGGAATAATTGCTGTCTGGCATGGCCATGTGTTGACAGAGATCTGGAACCATTTTGAACTGCTGTGGGAGCATCACCACATTGACAGAATGTTGGTACTACCTAGTAAAGTAGAGATGTATACAGCTGCTACCCACTCCTAGGCAGAGAACCTAAAGAAACTCACACATGTACCCAAGGTGACATTATTATTTATGGACTCATTTTCTGTAATTGCAAAACACTGGAAATTATCTAAATATTCATTAATAGAATAATGAAAAAATAAACTGTAGTCATAAAGTTGACTGCTACATAGGAGTAAAAAAGTTTAAATAAACTAAACATATCAATATTGATACATTTCACATATATAAAGAATTTCTGAAAAGCAAGCATTCCCCTTAAAAACTGGCACAAGACAAGGATGCCTTCTGTCACCACTCCCATGCAACATAGTATTGGAAGTCCTAGCCAGAGCAATCAGGCAAGACAAAGAAATAAAGGACATCCAAATAGGAAGAGAGAAAGTCAAACTATCTCTGTTTGTAAACAACATGATTCTATATCTAGAAAACCCCACAGCCTCAGCCCAACAGCTCCTTCAGCTGATAAACAACTTCAGCAAAGTTTCGGGATACAAAATCAATGTAAAAAGTCATTAGCATTCCTATACACTAACAACAGCCACGCCGAGAGCCAAATCAGAAAGGCAGTCTCATTCATAATTGCCACAAAAAGAATAAAATACCAGGAACATTACTAACCATGGAAGTGAAAGATCTCTACAATGAGAATTACAAAACACTTCTCAAAGAAATCAGAGAAGATGCAACAAATGGAAAAACATCCCATTTACATGGATAGAAAAAAATCAATATCATAAAAATGGCTATACTGCCCAAAGCAATTTACAGATTCAATGCTCTTTCTATCAAACTCCCAATGATATTCTTCACAGAACTAGAAAAAAACTATTTTAAAGTTTATATGGAACCAAAAAAGAGCCCTAATAGCCAAGGCAATCCTAAGCAAAAAGAATAAAGCTGAAGGCGTATGTTACCTTACTTCAAACTCTACTACAGGGCTACAGTAACCAAAACAGCACGGTACTGGTACAAAAATAGGCACATAGACCAATGGGACAGAATAGAGAGCCCTGAAATAAGGCCGCACATCTATGATCATCTGATCTCTGACAAAGCTGACAAACACAAACAATAGGGAAAAGACTCCCTATTCAATAAAGGGTGCTGGGCTCACTAGCTAGCCATGTGCAGAAGATTGAAGCTGGACTGGTTTCTCGCACAACATACAAAAATCAACTCAAGATGGACTAGAGACTTAAATGTAAAACCCAAAACTATAAAAAACGTGGAAGACAAGCTAGGCAATACCAGCCTGGACATAGGAATGGGCAAAGATTTCATGACAAAAACCAAAAGCAAACACAACAAAAGCAAAACCTGACAAGTGGGATGTAATTAAACTTAAGAGCTTCTGCACAACGACAAAAAACTATCAACAGAGTAAACAGACAACCCACAGAATGGGAGAAAATAATTTGCAAACTATGTATCTGACAGAGGTCCAATATCCAGCATTTAAAAGGAACTTAAACAAATTTACAAGAGAAAAACAAGCCTATTAAAAAGTGGACAAACGACAGGAACATCCATTTTCCAAAAAAAGACATACATGTGGCCAACATGCATATGAAAGAGAAGCTCAATATCACTGATCATTAGGGAAATGCAAATTAAAACCATAATGATACACTATCTCACATCAGTCACAATGGCTATTAGTAAAAAATAAAAAACTAACAGAGGCTGGCGAGGTTGCAGAGGAAAGGGAACACCTGTACACTGTTTTTGGGAGTGTAAATTAGTTCAACCATTGTGGAAAGCAGTATAGTGATTCCTCAGAGAGCTAAAAACAGAACTACCATTTGACCCAGCAATCCCATTACTGAGTATATACCCAGGTGAATATAAATCATTCTGCCATAAAGATGCATGCACACGGATGTTCACTGCAGCACCATTCATAAGAGCAAAGACATGGAATCAACCTAAATGCCCATTGATGACAGACTGGATAAAGAAAATGTGGTACATATACACCATGGAATACTATGCAGCCTATATAAATAATGAGATCACTCTTTTGCAGGAACATGGATGGAGCTGAAGGCTATTATACTTAGCAAACTAACACAGGAACAGAAAACCAAATACTGCCTGTTCTCACAAGTGGTAGCTAAATGATGAGAACTTATGAACACAAAGAAGGAAACAAAAGACACTGCAGTCTACTTGAGGGCGGAGGGTGAGAGGAGGGAGGAGAGCAGAAAATATAACTATTGGGCACTGGATTTAATTTCTGGGTGATGAAATAATCTGTACAACGAACTCCCATGACATGAGTTTACCTACGTAACAAACCTTCACATGTACCCCTGAACCTAAAATAAAAGTTAAAAAAAGTAAAAACGTAAAATAAAAAGGCAAGTTGTCAAAAAATACGTGAACTATATTATTTATATAAAATTTAAAATATAAAATATATTAAATATCATTTTGTAATACATGTTTAATGTACTAAAAAGTATGAAGCAAATGCAACAGAATGATAAGACTACACATTCTGGGAGACGATTACCTCTGCGAGGCGAAGTCAGGGGATGCACACAAGGAGGGGTAAACTGTATTAGTCATGCTTTGTTTTCTAAACTGGATGATGCAGATTTGTTCTGTTGTGTGGTGTTATTTTGTTAGTCTGAACTATTTTGCAATAAATTATAAACACTCTAGGGAAAAAAATTCAAACATTTCAAATAAAGTTAAACCTCACTTTGACCACCAACCAGCACCTAGTCCTAGGTACCCCAAAGGGTTATCTACTGTTAGTTATTAGTTCTTTTTCACTCAATATAAATCGCATTGTTTGAACAAGGGTATCTTTTTCCTTTTTACATAAACGATAATCTAACACGCATACTTTCACTGAACATCATGTCTTAACCATATAAATGCACTTCCCTCTTCAAGAATAATGAATGTTCCTGGAACTTAAGCATTTTCTTTTCGAGGCAGAGGGTATAGTCGCTAAAAGCACAGTCTTTAGAGACAAACTGCCTGAATTCTTCCAATCCTGGAGTCAATACAATATTTACCTGGGGCAAGTTATTTTCAGTGCTTCAGGTATCTTATCTATAAAACTGATAATTACAATACCTACGTCTTAGGATGGTTCGAGGATTCCATGAGTAAAATCATGTAAAACACACAGAGAAGCGGCTGGAACATAGTAAACCCTTGATAAATATTATTTGTAGCTACAGTCTTTGCTATGATATATTGGAAAGGGACCTCACAGTGGCATCCTTACACCAAGCCCAACTTATGGCTACTCTAGAAAAATCAGGATGTTCTTTTGCCCACTTCTAATTATGCTAAGCTTTGGAAATCAGTCACCCTTCAAAAACACTACAGAACCTGTAGCAATGTCCAGTCTTTTGATTTCTGCATACTAAGTTCGATTTGTCCAAATTCCAGGCATTGTTTTCTTACAGGAGAATTTCTTCAAGTCACTCATAGCCGTCAGTTTCTGCCAATGTAATCTGGCAATTAAAGAACTCTACATAAGTGTTTATATGTCACCGTTCTTTCTTTAAGTTGAGCCTGGGGGCACAGCCAATCTTTCTTTTTTCACATACATGCGAATAATACTTTGGTTGAGTTGCACATAGCATATGTAACTTTTCGGCAATTTATTTTTCTCACAGTTTTCAGAGTTTGCTTCAAATTTATCACATAATCTATGTTATACTTGCAGTTAGTCTATTTATCACCTAGTATCAAATTTTGGATTTGCATAATTTCCTACGTTAAGAGAGATTAAGAAAAAAATAAACTTTAGAGTCAACCAGACCTGAGTTCAAATCCTAGCTCTACCATGGGTTAGGCATGTGGCCCAAGTAAATATATTAGTTTTCTATAACTAGATAACAATTTACTTCAAAGTTAGCAGTTTAACATAACACCCATTCATTATCTCACAGTCTGGGCATGGTGACTGGGTTCTCTGCTCAAGTCTAAAAGTAAGACGTAGGTAGGGATCACTGCTGATGTCATCTGGAGCTCAGGGTTCCCTTTTCAGCTCACATGACTGTGGGCATAATTCACTGTCCTGCAGTTGTAGGACTAGAGACCCCATTCTCTCGCTGCTGTCAGCTGAGGTAACTTGCAGCTCCAGAAGCAGTTCACATTCTTTGACACGTGGTCTCCTCCGTCTTCAAAGCCAGCAAGAGATTTTTCCCGCATATCAAATCACTCTCATACTTCACATGGCTGATTTCTGCATCTCTTTCCTCTGGACTCAGATTTAAAGGGCTCATCTGATTGGGTCTGGCCCACCTGGATAATTTTCCTATTTTAAGGTCAGCTGAGTTTGGAATCTTGATATTACATGCCAAATTCCTTTACATCAGTACGTAGGTGAGGGTTTTATCGAATACCAGGGAGAAGGAGCATGTATGTACTCCAGGGAGCAGGATATCTTGGGAGACAGCTTACATTTTTGCCATTCACAGCAAGACAGACTGGCTTTGCAAGCCTCAGCTATAAAATGGGAACAATGGTGCTCACCGTAGAGAAAGAGTCAGTTAGATACAGTGAAACAAAAAAGCTTCCAAGTACTGATTATGCTCAGGATTAGGCTGCCTGTTTTCATTATTTCATCTTCCCAGCAATCTTTTTCCCCCAGTTTTACTGAGATACAACTGATACGCAAAAAACTCTACATAATTAATGTATACAACTTGGTGAGTTGGAACACGTTTACACTCATGTTGCCATCACTATTATCCAGGCAATAAACGTATCCATCCTGCCAAAAGTCCCCCTTTTTAATCTAATGAGAACTATCCTATTAACCAATGAGTAAGTGCACTGTATCTTATTGTTAACTGCAGGCACTATTTTGTACAGACCTCTAGAACTTACTCATCTTGTATAACTAACATTATATCTATTGAATAACAACTTCCTTGGTAACCATCATTTTATTGTCTACTTCTATATCTTTGACTGTTTTAGATACCTCACTTAAAAGGAATCATACAATATTTGTCTTTCTGTGACTGACTTATGTCACTTAACATAATGTCTTCTAGGTTTATACATGTTGTCACAAATGTTAGGTTTTTCTTCTTTCAAGGCTAATATTCAACTTCAGGCGTTTAACACATTTTCTTTGCCTATTCACTCATCTGTTGATAGACATTTGGGTTATTTCCATATTTTGGCTACTGTGAATATTGTTGTCATGAACATGGGAGTGCAGATATCTCTTTGAGATCCTGATTTCAATTCTTTGGGACATATAGCCAGAATCGGGATTGATAGATCATGTGGTAACTCTATTTTTAATTTTTTGAGGAACCGCCATACTGTTTTCCATAGCAGCAGTACCGTTTTACATGTTAAAGAGTTCCTATTTCTCCACAACCTCACTAACATTCGTTTTTGTTTTTTTTTTTATTTTTATTAATAGCCATTCTATCGGGTGTGAGATGATATCTCAATGTTTTTGATTTGCATTGCCCTGATGATTAGTGATAGTAAGCATCTCTTTTGTTTGTCATTTGTATGTTTTCTTTGGAGAGGTGTCTATTCAGGTCTTTTCTCCATTTTTAAATCAGGTAATTTGATTTTTTGCTATTGAGTTGTAGTTCTTTATATGTTTTGGAAATTAATGCATTATCAGATATATGGCTAGCAACTATTTTCTCTCATTTCATAGGTTGCCTTTTGACTCTGATGTTTCCTTTGCTGTTCAGAAATGTTTTCGTTTAATGCAGCTCTACTTATAATTTTTGCTTCTGTTGCCAGTGCTTTTGGTGCCATATCCAAGAAATCATTACTGAGATCAATGACAAGAAGCTTTTCCCTTCTGTTTTCTTCCAGGCATTTTATGGATTTAGATCTTATGTTCAAATCTGTAATTCATTTTCAGTTAATTTTTGTGTATGATGAATGACACAATTTTATTATTTTGGATGTGGATATACAGTTCTCCCCCCAAAAAATATTGAAGAAACTATCCTTTCCTTATTATGTATTATCGGCATCCTTGTTGAAGATTAATTGACCACATATGTGTGGGTTTACCTATGAGCCTACTATTCTGTTCCATTGATCTACAAGTCTCTTTTTATGCCAGTCCCAAGCTGTGTAAATTACTATAGCTTTGTAATATATTCTCAAATTAGAAATTTTGGTACCTCCAGCTTTGTTCTTACTACTCAAAATTATCTTGGCTATTTAAGGTCTTTTGCAGTTGCATGAAAATTTAAGAATTGTTTTATTTATAATTATAAAAAATGTTTTTAAGATTTAGATATGGATAACATTGAATCTGTAAATTACTGTGGGTAGTGTAGACATTTTAACATAGAGTGTCTTTTTGGGAAAAGCACACAAAATCACACATTTTAATCTAATTTCTTTCATCAGTGTTTTATAATTTTCAGCATTCAAATGAGTCTTTCACCTCCTTAGTTAGGTTTATTGCTAGGTATTTTATTCTTTTTGATCCTACTGCAAATGAGATTGTTTTCTTGATTTTCTTTTTGGATGGTACATTGTTAATGAAGAGATATGCACTCACTTTTGTGTTTTGATTTTGTATTCTTCAGTTATACTTTGTAGCCTGAATTAGTTTATTAGTTCTAACAATTTTTTTTGTTTGCAGAGTCTTTAGGGTTTTATACATATAAGATCATATCATTCCAACAGTCTTTTTTTATAATTTCTGATTTGATTTTAGATTCAAGGGGTACATGTGTGGGTTTGTTATCTGGGTATATTGTGTGATGCTGAGATTTGGGGTATGATTGTTCTCATCACCCTGATATTGAGCATAGTGTCCAAGAGTTAGTTTTTCAACCCTTGTCCTTCATCCCTCCCTCATCTAGTGGTCCCCAGTGTCTATTGCCATCTTCATGTCCACAAGTTTAACTTGTGTTTAAACAATGTTTAACTGCCACTTAGATATGAGAACATGCAGTTTTCTGTTCCTGTGTCAATTTGCTTTGGATTATGGCCTCCAGCCCAGGAGCCCTTTTAAAATGAGCCCAATACAGAGTCTCCTTTGGTGACTGATGCTGATTAGGTCCCCAATAATTATTTTTTATGCAAAAGAATGATGCAAAGACTAACAATACTCATATTTTACAGATGAAGAAACTGGGACTTAAAGATAATATCTAAAAGCAGTTATCATAGTTATAGCCTCTGGCAATTAGAAAACACTCATTAATACCAGTTGCCATCATCATCATCAGCATAAGCATCATCATTATCATCATCATTTTATATTAAAAAGAAGAAACGCAAAAGTCTCCAGTAGCACCTATCACACACCCACTCCTAATCTGGGTCATGCAAAAACTGTGGAGATGATGAGTCCCTTGCAAGGCATTTCTGAGGAGCTGCTGTTCCCTGGGAAGCTGCCTGGTCATTTCTCGGCTGCTTTTTTTTTTTTTTTTTTTTTTTGAGACAGAGTCTTGCTCTGTTGCCCAGGCTGTAGTGCAGTAGCACGATCTCGGCTCACTGCAAGCTCCCCCTCCCGGGTTTACGCCATTCTCCTGCCTCAGTCTCCCGAGTAGCTGGGACTACAGGTGCCCGCCACCTCGCCCGGCTAGTTTTTTGTATTTTTTAGTAGAGACAGGGTTTCACCGTGTTAGCCAAGATGGTCTCAATTTCCTGACCTCGTGATCCACCTGCCTTGGCCTCCTAAAGTGCTGGGATTACAGGCTTGAGCCACCGCGCCTGGCCTTTGGCCGCTTTTTTAATACCCCAAGGGGGGACTGTGGTTGAAGCTCTAGTCCTGAAACTGACAACACCAGAATCCAGAATCTCCCAGTTTCTTAACACCAACTTGGTGGTGGAATTTGCATTGTCTAGTGCAAAATGCAGCCCTTTTAACATTTACATTTGATCTTTATCTTCTGGTTATACGGATTACTTTATCTAATTTTACCTGTTATTTGTTTTAAAGCTTTTCACCCCATCTTACCCAACTTTTAGTGGAGAAAGCTAATACTCAAAAGCTCTCTCAATTCTTAACAGCATATAAAACATTTCATGCTCATTAAACTAATACCCTTCATTCTCTCGTTCTTTTCAAATGTCAATCCCTAAGTGACATAAATAAGGTTAACAAAGGGTGGTATTCTAAGAGATTTTAGACTTTATCTAGTACAAACACCTCGTTTCACTATGGAAAAACTGGGGATCTCCCCAAGAAAAGGATTTTCTTAAAGTCATGAGCTGGTGGCAAAGCCAGGACTAGACAGATGGACATCAGGAGTCTAGTCACCCAGTGCCACACACTTTCCAATTACATGACTCCACTTGATACCTAGTGGTTGACCTCCAAAGCTCTGCTTAGTGACTACTTTCATTATCTCTGTGTGTGTATTTATATATACAAAACTCAAAGGAGAAATCACAAAGTAAAAATACCTCATCATAACTTAACTGTACTCCTGAGAAATCAGACATTCTGTAACAACTCCATGGCCAGGCTGTCCTATTTGGTGCTACAGACACTGGTAACTACCTTTCCAATAGCCATTCTCTCCTACTTCCTAGGTGACAGACCCCAGTTTTGTTTGGGAGCACCAATATGCCCAACTCCATCAAGCTACTCTCTTTTTCAACCTCCCCTGCTGCCAGGAGCAACAAGATATAGTTTGGACCAAGGAGTTACAGGTAGAAGCTGAGTAAGCATTTGGGGAAGACTTGTTTTTCTGAGTAAATGAATAAAGATTGCTGGCATCACATCATCCCTTTTCTTCTCTTTGAACCTAAATTTGATATCTAGAGCAACAGTAGTCACCTGGAAGCCATATACAGAGACACAAAATGGAAAGCTAGAGGTACGGGTCATTGATATCACTGGCTGGCTGCACCAGCCCTGAACTATTAATAACCAAGTATCTTTTCAGTAAAAGAAACAATAACTCAGAAAGCAACATGGTCTAGAACCTAAAAGCACTGCCTGGGAGTGACAGACTTGGGTGTGAGTCCTGGCTAGCTGCCTGACATTGAAAAAGTTACCTAACTTCACTGAGTGCCAGTTTTCCCAACTGACAGGATTGATTTAAAGATTAAATAAAAGAATGCATATAAAGTGCTTAAAATGGCACATTGCAAGCCCTCAGTATATGGTAGCCTGGTTAAATGTAGGAATCTCTCTCTGTAACTATCTTATTATTATTCATTGTTTATCCAGGGAATGTATGCAGAATTGATCTCATTGGTCAGCAAACAACAGGTATTACACTCACAACTTTATACGTAGATTGGTCATGGAAGGCACAAGTTACCCAAATAAAGCTAATGAATATTCATCAAAGATTGCCTTGGAATCCTAGAATGCTGAAGCTTAAAAGATAGCGTAACCTTCATCCAACAAATATTTACAGAGTGCCAAATATATGTTCAGAACCATGCTAGTCACTGTGGATATATGAATATATCGTTGAAGTAAGATTCCTGTTCTCACGGGGTTTATCTGGTAGTGGGGGCATTTCCTAATGTATATCTAATATGACCGTCTCAATCACAGCTGAGGAAACTGAAGCCCAGAAATGTTAAATGACTTGCAGGCATATCTAGATCACACAGCAGTAAATGGCAGATGTTGGAGTAAAATTCAAGCCTTCTGACTCCTACTGGGTTGGTCTTTGGTCTATATACTGAAATTCCTGATTTACATTTTTGTATACCATCAGAAAATACTCCTTGCTGTCCACCAGGATGACTGAGATAGCAAATCTGATTCCCGAGCTTCCTTCGTTTCCTACTACTCTCTCATTTCCTTATGCTCCAGGAAGTATAGTCTTGGTTTGATTTCCTCAACTATGTCAAACTTCCTCCTTTTACAAGACTCTTACACTATTATCCCCTCCTTCTGGTTGTCCTTCATCCCTAGTTTTACTCGTATGGCATTCATTCACCATTTAAGCCTCAGCTTGAGGGCCATTTGTTCTGACTGCCCCTTAAAATGTGTCATTATGATTCTCTACCTCACTCATCATTTCTTTCAGCTCATATATATAACCGGCTGAAATTATCTTACTAATTTTTTTTTTCCACTTGCTTGTTGTTGGGCTGCCTGAGGGCAGACACCTTATCTGCCTTGCTCACTGCTGCATTCCACAGGCCAGAACAATGCCTGCAGCCAGAGCTGGTACCCAATAACTATTTGTCAAAAGAACATTGGGTGATGCTGTTGGCTCTAGAATTCAAGGCTCCTGAGACAATCTTTGTCTGATAATATTTGTGAGCTATACTTGGCAATCTATGTTGAACAAATGAATGAATAAATCCTGGAGCCATTTTGTATTTAGCTTTGTAAGAGACCAGATCCTGAAAAGATCCTGAAGCAAAGTTACTCCAGCCCTTTAATGTGAAACAGGAGTATGTTAGTCCATTTTCACACAAGGCGCTTCTTACATGGCAGCAGGAGAGAGAGAGAGAGAGAGAGAGAGAGAGCGAAGGGGATACTGCCACTTTTTAACCATCAGATCTTGTGAGAATTCCCTCACTGTCACGAGAGCAGCATGGGGGAAACCACCTCCATGATCTTATCACCTCCCATCAGGTCCCTATAATTAGAGATGAGATTTGGGTGGGGACACAGAGCCAAACCATATCAAGGAGGAAACTGAAGTTGAGTACTTGCCTCAAGATCTGATTGACTGACTTAACTGATGTGTAGGCAGGGCAAGGTTGGGGGTAAAATCTATCCATGGCTACCTCTCTAAAAATCTAGAATAATAGTGAATGAGATAGCAACTGATGATTTGACTATGAGATGCTCCAACTTCTCTCACCCATTCTTCTACTCTCTGCTGCCCTAATTCTCTTAAACCTCATAGGATGCATACCTGAAATTCCATCACAGATTTTCTTTTTCTTTTATCTGGGACTGTACTCTGATGGCCTTGGGCAGCAGAGTGTTTCTGAAACATTTGCATGTGGATGCCTTTAGGTGAGGCAGATAATCTCCAGCTCCCCTGAACCCCCACTGCTCTCCATTGTCTCACCTCCAGCTGCTTTAGAAACTTATCTTACCTGCTGAGCCCCTGGAACCATCTTTGTTTTAGGACTAAAGTGCAATTTCTTCAGCTGCTATCAATAGATTACATTTGACCATGAGTAAATGACCCAGAGCTAATTTTGTTGCATGGAGGACAATATCTTGAAGATATTTATAGTTGCATAGGGTGTCAGAGGTAAAATAAATTTAGACATATTCTTTTCTCACTTTTTTCATTTGAGAATGAAGAAACAGGCTTAGGAAAGGTAGGTGACTTGCGTAAGTTCACAGAGCAAGTTAGTGGCAGATCTGGTACTGAAAACTTGGTGACCAAAGTGGTCTGGCACAGAGCAAAGATGCTTTGAAGTACTTGAGGGGGTGAAAGGAAGCTGGGATGGCAGGTGGTGGAATTTAGAACATCTTCAAGATTCTGCCTGGGCTGAGCCCACCTTTCTCGGGCTTTTCCTCCCAGCAGAACTCTGGAAGGTAGGATGCTTGCTCCTCCCACGTAATGATATACTTGTGCCTTCATCCTTCTTCACTAATTTGTATCTGTAACTTTTCTGTCACTTTATATAACTAATTATTGTTTACTCTTTCCAGGCAGGGTGTGTGGGGATCCAAACTGTGGGAGAGAATGGTGTTACTTTGGGGAAGCCTTTACAGAAACAAGACGGTCTGGAAGAAAGGGAACCTTCGGCTGCAGAATTTTCTTCTCTTTTCTTGCTGTAGCCCCATCCTCCCACCTGGCTCTAGGGAAAGTCCTATTCAAAAGTGAGAGTCAGTAACTCAGCATCTCTCAGCAGATATCACAGTTGCCTCTGGCACAGCCTCTTGCACCCTCATACTTCCTTTCCCGGCTGTGCCTGCCTCAGCATGGGGATAACTGACTGCCTTAATGTTTTCCTCACCCTGCTACTAGATTTGCAGCTGGATTTGGGGAACTCTGAAGGAATGCTAACCACATAGAGAAGCAGTATGATCAAGCGGAAGAAATGAAAACACCAAGGCTCGTAAGATTGAGATCTACTCCTGCTCTAGACTGAGTCTCCCCTGCTGAACTGTCAGTCAGCTCTGTGACTGCAGGACCAATAGACTTTTCTCAGCATTGATCTCATTTAATCTCTGCAACACTTGCATTATTGATCAACCTCTTTAACAATGTTTAAAACAATTTCTAATTCTGAAATGTTCCAAAAAGTACAGAAAATACTACATTATGCTGAGCAAACAAACCGTGCAATCAGACCTGAGCAATGATTATGAGAAAAAGCTCAGGTGGCCAAAGGTTAAATGCTGGGAGGGTCTTAGACTTGGGGAATGCAGAAGAACCAGGGGGAAGGAAAAGCCTTTACTGCTTTGATCCCTCTCCCCAGAAGTTATCACTACACTAAAAGTCAGTGTATATCATTCACAGTAGGTTTTAGTTCTTTATTATAAATGCGTAATAAATATACAAATATATTTAATATATATAAATAATATATAAACATTACGGTCAAAATACTATTTTTAATTTTGTTATGTTTTCTGTATGTTTACATTTATGTGAATAATGGTATCATGCTGATGGTATCCTTTTGAAAGATGCTTTTTTCTTCAATGCCATTCTTTTAAAATTGTCTATAGTATACATATTGACCGAGTCCATCTTAATTGATACTCCACTATATGAATAGCCCACAATCTATTTTTTTCTCCTATGAGAGACAGATAATTTGTTTCTACTATTTTGCTACCACAAGCAATCTGCAATAAACATCCCTGTGCTCAAGTTCGAGTTTTTCTAGATTAAAAATCTAGAAGAGGGCTTGCTAAGTTATTGGGTATGTATTCATTTTAAGGTTCTTCAAAATAGTTATACCAAAATTTTGCTAAATACTTAGATGAAAATTTTGTCAAATTGCTCTTCAAAATAATTATAACATTGAATTCTCCCTTGAATAAGAGTTTCTGTTTCCTCACATTCTGTCAGCCCTTGTTGTCTTTGATTTATTAATTTCTGTCAATATGGTGAGTATCAAATGTCATCACATTGTGCTAGCATTTTCCTATTTTCTTGTGAGATCACGTAGCTTTTCATTTATCGTATTGACCATTCAGTTTTTATCCTCTAGGAACTGCCTTGTTTCTCATTTTCTGGTTGGGTTGTTTGGTGTTTTCTCTTACTGTTTTGGAAGAAATTCTATATCTCGTGTTGTAATACTTTATTTGTTACATGGTTTACAAATAATTTCTCTAGCTGGCTTTTTTCACCTTGTTTTGGGCGTATTTTGCCACACAGAGGCTTTAATTTTATTTTCTCCAGCTTTATGAAGATATATTTTACAAATATATATATACATGTATTTATGGTATACAATATGTGATATTTTAATATGCATATACATTTTAAAATAATTAAATCAATCGGATTAATACATCTGTCACCTCACAAACATCATCTTTTTGGTATTGGGAACAAAGGAGATCTACTCTTTTAGCAATTTTTAAGTATACAATCCACTATGATCAATTATAGTCACCATGCTGTCTAGTAGAATTCCAGAAGCATTTATTTATCCTGTCTAACAAGCTTTGTACCCTTTGACCAACATCTCTCCTTTCCCCAGCACTCCCTAATGGTGGTCGAACGGCAACCACCATTTCACTCTCCGCTTCTATGAGTTTCACCTTCAGAAGCTTTAATTTTAATATAGTCAAACATAACAATATTTTATTGTTGGATTACAAATTTTGTATTTTGTTGAAGATGTTTTGCCTACCATAATACCATACTAGAAATTTGTAACACCCCTCTAATTGAAAATGGTATTCTTCCTCCCCTACCCCAGGATTTTAGTTCTACCTTGTTTTTATTATTCTAAATAATTGGTATTTTTTTTTCTTTTTTTTCCACTCTTGTTGCCCAGGCTGGAGTGCAATGGTGAGATCTTGGCTCACTGCAACCTCCACCTCCCGGGTTCAAGTGATTCCCTGCCTCAGCCTCTGTAGCTGGGATTACAGGCATGCGCCACCACGCACAGTTAATTTTGTGTTTTTAGTTGAGACGAGGTTGGCATTATTTTTATTTTATTTTTACAGAACAGCAGAGCAAATACTTTCTCAGTGCTACCAGCAGGTTCATTAAATTTTTATGGTATATCACTTCTTGAATTGTATTTCTACTTTCTGGTTTAATTTCCTTTTTCCTAAACTCCATCCTTCATACTTAAGTGAGAGGCTCTATGTAAATGCTCTCAGTCGTGTTTGAAAATGTATTTGTTTCAACATTGATATAGAAATATTTTTCCTTATAGATGCTGGATATTAGACCTTTGTCAGATGCATAGTGTGCAAATATTTTCTCCCATTCTGTAGGTTATCTGTTTATTCTGTGGATAGGTTTTTTGGTTTGTGTGTGTGTGTGTGTGTGTGCTGTGAAGAAGCTCTTAAGTTTACGTACCATTTGTCAATTTTTGCTTTTGTTGTGTTTGCTTTGGGCGTCTTTGTCATAAAATCTTTGCCTGTTCCTATGTCCAGGGTGGTATTGCCTGGCTTGGCTTCCAGGGTTTTTATAGTTTTGGGTTTTACATTTAAGTCTTTAATCCATCTTGAGTTGATTTTTGTATATGGTGTAAGGAAGGGGTCCAGCTTAAATCTTCTGCATATGGCTAGCCAGTTATTCCAGCACCATTTATTGAATAGGGAGTCTTTTACCCATTGCTTGTTTTTGTCAGCTTTGTCAAAAATCAGATGGTCATAGATGTGCAGCCTTATTTCTGGGCTCTCTATTCTCTTCCATTGGTCTATGTGCATTTTAATCAGTACCATCTTGTTTTGGTTACTGAAGTCTTGTAGTATAGTTTGAAGTGGGTAAAACGATGCCTCCATCTTTATTCTTTTTGCTAAGAATTTCCTTGGCTATTAGGGTTCTTTTTTGGTTCCATAAGAATTTTAAAATTGGTTTTTTCCTACTTCTGTGAATAATTGTCATTAGCAGTTTGACAGAAATAACACTGAATCTGTAAATTGCTTTCAGCAGTATAGTCATTTTAATGATACTGATTCTTCCTATCCATGAGCATGGGATGTTTTTCCATTTGTTTGTTTCATCTCTGATTTCTTTGAAAAGTGTTTTGTAATTCTCATTGTAGAGATCTTTCACCTCCGTGGTTATCTGTATTTCTAGGTATTTTATTCTTTTTGCAGTAATTGTAAATAGGACTCCCTTTATAGCCTCATTAAAAAGTGGGCAAAGAATGTGAACTGACACTTTTCAAAAGGAGACATACATGCTGCCAACAAACATATGAACAATACTCCAGTATCACTGATCATTAGAGAAATGGCAATCAAAACCACAATGAGATACCATCTCACACCAGTCACAATAGCTATTACTAAAAAGTAAAAAATAACCGATGCTGCAAGGTTGCAGAGAAAAGGGAACATTTATAGACTGCTGAAGGGAGCGTAAATTAGTTTTACCGTTGTGAAAAGCAGTATGGTGATTCTTCAAAGAGCTAAAAGCAGAATTACCATTTGACCCAGCAATCTCATTACTGGGTGTATACTCAGATGAATATAAATCATTGTACCATAAAGATATATGCAGGCAAATGTTCATTGCAGCACTATTCACAATAGCAGAGACATGGAAACAACCTCAATGTCATCAAAGACAGATTAGGTAAAGAAAATGTGGTACAGATACTCCATGGAATACTGTGCAGCCACGTAAAAGAACGAGATCACATCTTCTGTGGGAACATGGATAAAGCTGGAGGCTATTATCCTTAGCCTCCAGGAACAAACTAACACAGGAACAAAAAATCAAATAATATGTTCCCACTGACAAGTGGGAACTAAATGATAAGAACCTATGAACACAAAGACGGAAACAATAGACACTTGGGTCTACTTGAGGGTAGAGGGTGGGAGGAGGGACAGGGGCAGAAAAGATAACTATTGGGTACTGGGCTTAATTACTAGGTGATGAAATACTCTGTACAACAAACCCACATGTCATGTATTTACCTACGTAACAAACCTTCACATGCACCCCTGAAGCTAACATAAGAGTTAAAAAAAGATTTTTTTTTTTTTTACTGAGAATAGATGCCTAAACTAATGATTATATCCTCTCAGCTCTCTAAGGATAATAGCCTCATATCTTCTAGTCTAGACTGTTGCAGAAAATTTGCTGTTGCTCTGCAAATAAGCAGACTCTTCTAATAATCTTTTGTCATCTATGTCTTTGATATTGTGCAACTTCACCAATATGTTTTTATATATGGATTTACTTTCATTTTTTTCTACTTAGCACTCATTGCTATTCTTATACATTAATATTCATCTAATTCATCAATTCTGAAAAAATTCCAGCCATCGTTTTTTGAGTATTGACTTTCTCCCATTCATCGTATTTGATTTTTGTGTCTCATACTAAATGTACACTAATTTATTTTCCTCTGTCCCCTATGTCCTTTAAATTCGAGATATTATTTATCTCTATGCTACAACTTTGCCAATTTCCTCACTTCAGTCTTTTAGTTCATTAATTCTGCCTTCAACTACGGTTTACCTAATGTTTGATTTTCCTTTGACAATTTTAAATTTTGATTACTGTATTTTTCTCTTTAGAAGTTATATTTGGCTATGTTGGTTTATTCTTCATCATAACGTCTCATGGCTGTCTTATAGTTTCAATTTCTTCTATTCTTTATTAATTTTCAATAATTATGTTGTAATCTTTATCAAACTGGTATGCAATCTGAAGTTTTTACAGTTAAAATTTTTCTGCTTTTGGGTCCTCTGATTCTCACTTAAAGAAGCTTTTACTCTCATATATTTTTCCATTTTTGATTGTGAGTTCCTCTCTTTCATGGGACTTTCCCTGTGAGAACTCTGGACAACTCTGGTTCAGTGTGTGTCCCTTCAGAGGAGTATCAAGTTTTCTTCAGGCAGGAGACCTGCCAGGGCAAATTTCATGATATTTTCTTGGCTTGTGAGTTCTCAGATCAATGACAGTAGTATAAATTTGAACCCCACATATTCATTACAAAATTGGACTTTTCATCATTTCTCAAAGCTACTCTTTCTCTGATTTTGTTCCAGTCAGGTAACCAAGAAAGAAACACAGCATCGTCATTGATGTCTCATATTTTCTTACTCCCTCATCCAAATACACGACTCCTGTGACTTCTGTCTCATTACTTTTCCTGAAATGCCTCAATTCTCTCCACCTTTAACGTGATTAACTTAATTCTTTGATCTCATACCTGAAATAAACCTTCTAATTACTGCTTCTGCCACAAGACTTAACCTTCTCTGATTCATCATCTATACCACAGCTGAACTGATATTTTTAAAATTCAAATCTAATCCTGTTATTGTATGACTTAAAAATTATTACTGCACCTCCATCACTTTCAAAATAAAAATAAAGCCTTGAATTCTAAGATGAAATTCAAGTTTATTGGCAATCTGACCTCTGTTTTTGGCTTTTATCTCTTGCCAGTTTCTCCTGAATGGCTTTATACAAATGACCAATGCTTCAACCGTACTAAATTTTCAATCTGTTTAAATTCCCAGAATATTTTTACATGCTGGAGAAATCAGTATGTTGATCCATAAAATCCAGGTGAAAGCTTCTCATCATGAATTATTGTCACATCTTTCCTGATGACAAAAATTGTTATTCTTTATTACACTTCATTATACTAAGCATATTTACTATGCTTAGCAGTGAAAGTACATTAAATTGTAGTCAGCAACAATATTCTTTTTAGGATTTACTTTCATTTGTTTATTTTTCAGTAACAGTATAACATATATTCTTAATAATAATATGAGAGTGTATGTGTTTAAACATATTGTCAATGACAAATATAATAATAGAATTCTCTCAGACAGATAAATGCTGGTCTTAAGTGATTTCTTAAAGGGGAACTGAGTTGTTAGATAATATGGTTAGAAATTATAAGAATGAAAATTTGAGATCAATAAGTTCTTTTCTGGCTCATAATTTTACAATTCTGGGTTTTGTGTGTGTGTGTGTGTGTGTGTGTGTGTGTGTGTGTGTGTGTGTGTGTGAAGCCACCTACTGGATATTACAGTAAGTGTAATTCATTGGGAAAAGTTATAAAATCATAAAATACTATAGCTGAAAGTGACCTTAAAGATAATTTAGTTCAATGGTTTCTGAAATGTGTTAATGGCCAAACATTGTTTCCAAAGAAAAGTTTTGAAATCCAGCATGTGAGACAGGTACATGTGGGGCTCCCCTGACTTCGTTTAGAGACTAGAATACTGCAGCCCTATACACAGGTAATCCTTCTCCTATCTACCTGCAACCCAGAGATAACACAGAACTAAGTTTAAAAATCACTGATCTACCCCAACCCAGTCACTGTTCAAATGAAAAACTGGAAGCCCAGAGACGCAATGATGTATTCAAGGTCACACAATTAGCCAAGGGCCAAAGCTGGCTTTAACCCTGATGTTGTAAGTCTCCATGAAGTTCTATGGCTATGACTCTTATTTTTTACAATAAGTTCAACCCAATCTCAGAAAGCCAATAGAATTTCTCATTTCTTGTATCCCATAAATAGATTAATCTTATAATGTAACAAGTTTTTCCATGTACTTACTCCCTGGAAGCTTTGACATAAAAAATAGTTGCTCATTGCAGAAAATTTCAAAAATAAAGAAAAGCAAACACATAAAAGATAGAAATCGTCAGAAATCTCTGCTGGAAGAAATAACTATTGTTATACTTTTTTCTCTGAAAACTTTTTTTTAACCAAATGGGATTATACAAGGTGTATCAGTGAGCATTTCTAATTGCAAATAGCAAAATTCTCTTCAGCTAAAACAGGCAGAAAAGACACGTATTAAAGGATAATAGGTAGTTCTAGAATCTCTAGCAAGATCAGAGAGTCAGAGTTGAAGTCAATCCAACCAGAAAGTAATATTTAAACATTATAGGACTTCTCCAGAGAAAATTCTAGCACCACTACGACCAATAGGCACAGATGCCACAGCTCACACTCTAGACTGTGATGTAGGCCCAAGATCCAACACCAGCCCAAAATGAGATTCTCCGCTGCCTCCCAAAAATTACAAGAGAAATTTTCCCATGGCATCTGCTTCATCCCATTTTCCTTTCTTCTTGACAAGACTGATAGCACCCTGGACACAGGACACAACTACTCACCAGTAACAAATCATGCCCCAAACATGAGAAGGGTGTGCAAAGACCCCACAATGCAATGACATAACATTTGTAGCAGGAAAAGTCTTGAGATATTTGTGTTCTTTTAATTTATATATTATATTAATTATTGGTCTGACAAGATTGATATATTGACCGTTATATTCAAGTCATCTCGACATAAGCAATTTGTATTGGTTCCAAATATAATGAATAACTCAATTTGTCCTTTCCTATTTCTCATCCTCCAAAAAAGTATTTTAAAAATATTTTCCAATTTAAATGACATAAATTATAAAAATGATGCAACCCATTTATAAGGACAAAAATCCATAAAATTTTGGGCTGCATGAGGAGTTAGTGTAGTGACACACTTATTTACTCCAATGACGACTAATTATTGTGACATCGTGTTTTTATCTCTCCAAGTGAGTTAAAAGTATAGTACAGATGATCAGTTGCTTCAGACACCAATCAGCAACCCACAGACTTCCTATCAAAGACTGGCTGCAAATCAATTGCAGCATATGGCATTTGTGCTTCTATTACCCAGAGCAGTAGCTGAGGACATACTAATTAAGCAAATGCTAATGAGAAGTCTAAAAAATTCACAAATGTATGAATGTATGGATTATATTTATTTGGCATCCATTTTAAGTGACAAGCACAACCTGTGTGAAAATGCACTTGTAAAAGTCTTAGTATGTGCTGATAATGACTTACTACTGGTCTCTGAATGTGCTCAGGAAATCTATTTTTACAAATTTAAATGGTGCAATTATCACTACCTCACTAATAAGTAATCCTGATTCATCTTCCAGAAGCAAACCTCAAATTTGGTTACTCTCCAACTTCAACTCCGGATAGGCTCTCATTATTTATTCTTTAAAGTTCAGAGTTCTTACCCAGGCATTCAAAGCTCTCTATTAACTCACCTCAAGCAACTTTTTCATTTATTATCCCCTCATTGCCGTTGTCTCTAGCTCAGTGTTTCTCAATGTTGGCATTTTGGGGACTGGGGCTGGGTTTTATATTTTTATATTTTTTGATTTTTTTTTTGGAGAGCTGATCTGTGCATTGTAGAATGTTTCACAGCATCCTGACCTCTAAACATGAAATGTCAGTAGCATCACCACCCCCTTCTGTAGTGACAGCCAAAAACATCTCTAGATATTGTCAAATGTCCCCTGGTGGTGGAGGGAGGGGGGTGGGAGGTGCCCCAGTTAAGAAGTACTGCTCTAGTAAAACTGAATTACTCATTCTTCCTACACAAACTCTGATTTTTCCTGCCTCCATGTCCATCTTCCATTCATTCTGCATATATTTTATTGAGCATTGACTCTACAAAAAGCACTCTACCAGGTGCTAAAAGTTCAGTAGTAAACAAGATGACTATGGCCCTGACTTTGTGGAGCTAATAGCCTTATGAAATAAGCCAGATCAAGTGTAATAAGCCAAGAAGGCAGAGAGTTGAGTGAGCAGCCCATGAAGAGGTAGGGTGAAAAGTGCTCTGAGAGCAGAAGCCTCCACTCACCTGACTAGAACATCCTTTCCAGAACTCAGTGTATACAAATTCTACCCACCCCCTGAAGCCCAGTTCAGATGCTGGCTTTTTTCAGCCTTCTCTGATAGTTTCACACGGAAGGAATCTCCTATCCTCTGCATACCCAGAGCAGACATTCTCTACGGTACTCGGCACCCTGCTCTGTATTGGTTATTATTCATGGCCCCATTATTGCATACATCTCTGACTACATGAATCTCTTATGTTTAGGATGCATGTCACATTCATTTCTGATTTATCCACAACAAGTTCAGTTCTTTACACAAAAAGAAAAGCCAAATTCACATCTACTGTAGGCTCCAACCAGGGTCTTTTCCAAAGGGCAGTGAGGATAATGTGTTTAAAATGTATGACCAATCATGCCGTACATCACCTTAAAGTCCAAGTTGAAACAGTTTCTTATCACTCTTAGAAGTAAGAACAAAGCCTTGAATGTAGCTACCAAAGTCCCTAATGCCCGTCTCATTCTTCTTACTCCTTACCTGTTACCACTGTGCCCTTCACTGTCTATGTTCCAGTCATATTTACTCCTTTTCAGTTGCTTCAAGGTGCCATGTTCTCTCCTAAAGCAGGGCCTTTGCACTGCTCTTTTCACTGCCTAGAATGCTCCCCAACCACTGTATAGCCTCTGCATTGCACCTTTCAACTGTCACTTTCCTAGGTAGCCTTATCTGACCCTCCAGCCAACATGTGTTTTTTCAGAAACATGTTAAAAAATCAATTTCATTTCCTGTATAAGTTATTTAGTTTATATTATATCCTTGCCTCTATGACTGATAAAGGCTCATCGCCCTCACTATATCACAAGATCAGTGAGAACAAGGACCTCCTACACTCATAGCAGTGACTGACACATAGAAAGTGTTCCACAAAACATTTTGTTAAGTTGATGAGCAAATGGATTTTTAAAAGTAGTTAAAGTTTTGATGAAGATGTTCATAATTGAACAATCAACATTCTGAGCACATTTATGGAAAGGGAGGCAAAATACCTTCATTCCAGAATGTTGGAGGAAGAAAAGGTTTATCTGGGATTACTTAAGTAGCCATCAGTGAACTCTGAGGGAAGATTCTGGGATTAAGAGGAAAGAGTAGGACCATAGAAAGGATATGTGCATAGGGCAGTCAGAAGAAATGAAGAGGAGCTGAGGGAAGGACAGACTGATTTGGGGGAGGTTGGTGGTAAAGAAATGAGACAGAAAAGTGATGCTCAGAAGGCCAGTAGTTGAGGCTGGGCACAGTGGCTCATGCCTGTAATCACAGCACTTTGGGAGGCCAAGGCAGGCAGATCACCTGAGGTCAGGAATTTGAGACCAGCCTGGCCAACGTGGTCAAACCCCATCTCTACTAAAAATAGAAAAACTAGCCAGGTGTGGTGGCACACGCCTGTAGTCCCAGGTACTGAGGAGTCTGAGGCAGGAGAATCACTTGAACCTGGGAGGTGGAGGTTGTGGCGAGCCAAGATCTTGCCACTGAACTCCAGTCTGGGTGACAAAACGAGACTCTGTCTAAAAAAAAAAAAAAAAAAAAAGCCAGTAGTTGAGATCAGAAAAAGTAAAATCAGTGAAGGTTAGTTAAGACCTTCAAGCCATGAAGTTTAGCACTTTAAAAAGTGTCTTGGAACACAATAGATACTAAATAAATATTTATTGAATAAATTCTGACCAAATAATCTTCTACTTAAAGTAAATCTACTTTTTAGTGTTGTGTCAGACTTAATTGTAATTGCCTAACTACTAGCCTTCCTTCTGCCAACAAAATTCATGTTGAAAGAATGGCTGTGAGCTAACTGGAGTTGTAAGACACAGACTTTAACATAACTAGTTAACGTGTTCAAGAAAATAGACGATAAGATGGACAGAACTTCACAAGTAGATTTTAAAATATTTTAAAATCAATGTAAATTCTAGAATTTTAAAATACATTATTCTTGAAATTAAGTAAGTTAATTGATGAATGTAAGAGCAGGATATGGATTACAGGACATAGATAAAAAGAACATTAAAAAACAGGAAGATACGCAAGTAGGAAAAAACATCGACTAGATAACAGAGATAAAAAAGAATGGAATACCACAAAAGGAAAGTATAGCTGATAGATGAGATACATTGAAATGGTGTAAGGTATATGTAATTGATAGTCCACAAGATGGAGAGAAGGAAAGGGCAAAAGCAGAGTTTGAAGAAATTTCTGAGATTGCTGAAACACATGAAATCACAAATCAAGAAACATTATGAACCCAATCAAGATCAATACAAAGTAAAAGAAAACCTAGGCACAAAATAAAAAGAAAAATTTGCTTAAAACTCAAATGTAAATACAAAATTTTAAAAGCAGCTTGGGAGATAGGGAGGAAATAGACACATCCTTTCAAAGAAAAGATAAGAAATCTGACCTCTCAGCAGTAAGTATGGAAGTCAAACACAGTGGAATGAAATCTTTACAATACTGAAAGAAAACAATATTGTCAACCTGGACATTTTATATCCATTGAAACTATCCTTCAAAAGTGAAAAAATAAATGAAAACACTTTAAGGCAAATAAGAACAGAATTTGTCATTCTATCTAGTACTGGTAAATTTTAAGAGTTCTCTTTATGAAGAAAAATGATCCCAGAGAAAAACATGAGAATACAAACAGAAAATGAAAAACAATGGAAAGGGAAAATATATAAGTACATTTAACTTATTTCTTACTATACAAACAATATATTATGTTTTTTGCAGTTTAAAACATATCTAGATTTAATATGCAAAACATATAAGAAAGGAAGGAGATAAATGGAGTCAGAGTGTTTCAGGGCTTAACATTGAGAAATGGTAAATGTACATATTTATATTAAGCTAATAACATGCAGATGCATATTTTAATCTCTATAATAACTCTTAAGGAGTATACTTGTAACAAATCAATAAAGGAGAAAAAGCAACAATAATAGAAAAATTTTTAGTCCAAAATATGGTGGGAAAGCATATAAAATAATTATAAAAAAGGACAACTGGAAAATAAAAATTACTATACTAAACATACATTCAAATATATTTGAATGTAAATATTTTAAATAAACTCGTAAAAAGGAAAGCATTGTTAACTGGGTTCCAAAAACATGTACTGCTTTAATAAAGCTAGTTTAAATACAAGGACAAAATATGAATATATCTTCATATATATACATAAACATATGTGTATATACACATATATATTATATTATATATTATATTATATATATTTCAATATATATTACTTATATTTTTTTATATATATATATTTTCACACATGACTGGGGGCCTAATCAGCCCCTAAAGGAAGCTCTTAACTAAAGCTAAAGGAAGCTCTTAACTAGGCTTATTTCAACCGGACTGATAGGGATGACATATTCCTATATATAGAAAATCCTGAAGACTCCAGAAAAAAAAATATTGGAGCTAAAAATGAAATTCAGGATACAAAGTAAAGTTTCGGAATACAAGATCAACACACAAAAATCAGTTGCAATTTTATCCACTAGTAAGAAATTATCCAAAAAAAAGAAATTAAGAAAACAATCCCATTTACAATAATTTCAAAAGAATAAAATATTTAGAAATAAAAACCAGTGAGGCAAAAGATCTGTATGCTGACAACAAAAACCAGTAATGGAAGAAATTCAAGAAGGAGAAATGGAAAAGATCTTTGACTTTAGTTCTGGCAATAATTTTTTTTAGGTATGACACCAAAAGCAGAGGTGACAAAAACAAAAATGAACAAGTGGCATTGCATGAAACTAAAGAGTTTCTCCATAGCAAAATAAACAGCCAAATAAATGAAAATGCAACCCACAGAATAAGATAAAATACATGCAAACCACATACTTGATAAAGGGTTAATATTCAAAATATATGAGCAACTCCCACAACTCAATAGCAAAAAAAAAAAAAAAAAAAACCTAAAAACAAATAATGCAATTAAACATTGGCTAAAGGACTTAAATAGACATTTGTTCAAAGAAGATGTATGAATGGCCAACAAGCATATGAAAACATGTTCAGCATCAGTAATCATCAGGAACATGCAAATCAAAACCACAATGAGATAACACCTCACATCACAGAATGGCTATTATTAAAAAAAAAAAAAAAAGATAAGTATTAGCAAGAATATGGAGAAAAGGAACCCCTACAACTGATAGGGTGATAGGTTCTATCAACTGGTGATAGAACTGTAAATTGGCACAAACATGGAAGACAGTGTAGAGGTTCCTCGAAATAGTAAAAATATAACTACTATATGAGCCAGCAATCCTACTTCTGTGTATTTATCCAAGGACTTGAAATCAGAGTCTTGAAGAAATACCTGCAGTGTCATGTTCACTGCAGCATTTTTCACAATAGCCAAGATGGAAAAAAAACTGCCTAAATGTCTATTAATGGATGGATAGATAAAGAAAATGTGATAAATATATGCAGTTGAATAACATTTAGCCTTTAAAAAGAGGGCCAGGTGTGATGGCTCACTCCTGTAATCTCAGCACTTTGGGAGGCTGAGAGGGGTGGATATCTTGAGCTCAGGAGTTAGAGAGCAGCCTGGACAACACAGTGAAACCCCCTCTTTACTAAAAACACAAAAATTAGCTGGGCATGGTGGCATACAACCGTAGTCCCATCTACCTGGGAGGCTGACGTGGGAGGATCGCTGGAGCTTGGAAGGCGGAGGTTGCAGTGAACTAAGATGGTGCAACTGCACTCCAGCCTGGGAGACAGAGCAAGACCCTATCTCAATCAATCAATTAATCAATCAATCAATAGGAATTCTACCATTTGTGACAAGACAGGTGGACTCACAGGACATTATGCTAAGTGAAATAAGCCAGACACAGAAATACAAATCTCATTTCTCTATGGGATCTAAATTAATCAAACTTAGATGCAGAATGATAATTTTTCAGAAGCTGGGGGGTTGGAAAGATGAGGAGATAATAGTCAAATGGTATCAAGTTTCAATTATACAAGGTAAGTAAGTTCTGGATATCTACACACAGCATAGTGGCTACAGCTAGAAATACTCTATTATATACTTAAAATTTGCTAAGAGAGTAGCTCTTATGTTAAGCATTCTCACCACAAAAAAATAATAATAATAAATCGGGTTGGGGGGAAGTTTGGGAGGTAACGGTCGTGTCTATGGCCTTGAGTGTGGTGATGGTTTCATGGGTATATACTTATTCCCACACTCATCAAATTGTGGACCATAAACATATACAGCTTTTTACATGTAAATGGTACCTCAATAAAGTAGTGTAAAAAGTAACTGGGGAATTTTTTAATGTTTGGAAATTATGCAATATCCTTCTAAATAAACCATGGGTCACAGAAGAAATCAAAATGGGAATTTTAAAATGTTTCAAACTAGGTGACAATTAAATTATGATGTGTTAATATTTATGAGATACAGACAAGGCAAGGCTTAGTGGGAAATTTATAACCTTAAATGTATATATTATAAGAAAAATTGTTAAGAATATAATTTTTTCAAAACAGCTTAAATTACATAAATAATTAACTAAGAAGTTAGAAAATGAAAAGCAACGTAATTCCAAAAAAATAGAATGAAGGAAATAGAAAAGGTTAAGCGGATATTAAATTAAAACCAACAACACAGAAAATAAACAATACCAATACTTGATTCCTTGAAAAGACTAATACAATTGACCCTAGACAGGGTTATTAAAAAATTTTTAAAGAGAGAAATAAGGCACAAGTTATCAGTATCAGAAATGAAAAATGGCACATACCAGAGATTCTACAAACATCACAAAAGTAATAAACATGTAAACAACTGAATGTCAATAAATTTAAAATTTAGATGAAATGAAGAAATTACCAGAAAATCATAATTTACCAAATGTACTCAATAAGAAAAACAAAATCTGTAAATAAAAGCCTTTCTACAAAATCTTCAGGCCCGGATAACTTTACTGGTGAATTCTTCCAAACACTTAAGAAATAAACAACACCAACTTACACAAAAACTTTTAAAGAAAAAGGACCAGAATGACCTTGGTACCAAAATCCAAAAGGGCATTACAAGAAGGATAAATATATACATGTTTATCTCATAAATATTGATCTAAAAATTCTAAGCAAAACATGAACAAATTGAATGTAATAATATCTAAAGCAACAAATAACAGTTATTTCATCACTGTGAGGTTAGTTTAACAAATATAAATCAACGCAATTCTCCATGTTAATAAAATAAAGGAGAATATTCATATTACCATCTCAAAAAAAGCATTTGAAAAAAATGTGATAATTACAATTTACAAAGAAAAAAAACTCAGCAAACTAAGGATAGAGGGAAATTTTTGTAATCCAAAAGAACATCTTATAAAGATATTTTTAAACAAAATACTATACTTAATAGGGAAATAGTAAAAGCTTTTTCATCATATCAAAAAGGGGCAAAGATGTCCACTTTCACTACTTCTATTCAAGAGTGTTCTGGAGGTCCTAGTCAGTGTGATAAGGTAAGAAAACAAAGTACAAAGTTTGAAATGAAAGAAGAAAAAATGCCATTATTTACAAAAAGCATAGCTCTATACATAAAAAATCTCAAATAATCTGAAAACAAAGTGTTAGAATTAATAAACTAATTTAGAAAACATACTGGATACAAGGTTAATTTCCAAATTAATTTTATTTTGACATAATATCAACAAATAATTAGTAAGTTAAATTGAAAGTGATGCCATTTATAGACATACAGTAACACATGAAATGTTCTAAACTACAGGAAATAAGACAGGATGGTATTGGTATAGAGTTGACTAACAAACCAAAGGGACAAACAGGATTTGGAAATAATCATCACAGACTTAAGGTACAGAGTGCAGTGGAGAAAAAAGGTTTTTTCAATGAAT
Source organism: Mandrillus leucophaeus (assembly GCF_000951045.1). Taxonomy (NCBI): domain Eukaryota; kingdom Metazoa; phylum Chordata; class Mammalia; order Primates; family Cercopithecidae; genus Mandrillus; species Mandrillus leucophaeus. Next base: position 3,609,015 of record NW_012102943.1, on the reverse strand, counting down.
GGTCCTAGGTCAATCTGATATCTATATATACATATATATTTAAAAACGCATCATAACCCTTACCATATACCATATAAAAACTCAAGTTCAAATGAATTGTAAATCTAAATGTGAAAGATAAAGTAATATAGTTTCTAGAGAAAAAATTAGGGGATTTCTCTTCATGGCCTTGAGGTAACCAAAGATTTCTTAAATAAGATGTAAAGAGGCACTAACCATAATAGAAGGCATTGATAAACTAGACTACATTTTGAAGAGCTTCTGTTAATCAAAAGTCACCTTCAAAAGAGTGGGAGAATATATTTGCAACACGTATATCTGAAAAAAAAACGGCTTTATTCAGAATACAGAAAGAGCTCATAACAATATGAAGAAAAGCAATCAATTCAATAGTAAAATGGACAAAAGACTTAAACAAAATATTCATAAAAAAGGATATCAATACCAGCATTTGCAAGGATGGGGAGCATTTAGATCTCTTATATTGTTGCTGGAAAACTGATAGTATCTTACAAAGCTGAATATATACATAGCCTGTGATCTAAGCAAACCTGCTACCAACTCAATGTACAATAGAAATGGGTACCCATATGAGAGAAAAATAAAAAGCAAAAAAACATATACAGCACTCATTGTAAGAGCATAAAAGTCAAAACAAATCAAAGGTCCACTATTAAAATGAATTTTAAAACAGTGGTGTATTCATCTAATAGAATAGTTAGCCATGAAAATGGATTAACCACTTTTGCAAGCAATGAAATGGATAAATCTCAAAGATATAATGATGAATGAAAGAGGCCAGACACTGAACAATATCGAATGTATTATTCCATTTATATGAAATTCAGAACTGATGTAAGGCAATTACCTTTGCAAGGTAGAGTTAGGGACTGGGCACTTCAGGCATTGGTAATATTATTATTTCTTGATACAGTTGTTCCAATAAAAACATTTTTTTCACCACCTACCTGGACCAGTGGGGTAGGAACACAGTGTAGAAGATAGCTGGCTACCTAACATAGTAAATGAGATGACAAAGGGAAAACATTTTGTAAACTGTCAGCCACTATGTAAAATAAGGTATCTCTGTATACCTACTGCATTTGATGGCTCAGACAGTACAGGAACTGACTGCTATATCTCACATAAGCACAACACAGCTCGTGTTGGCTCAGCTGGTAGCAGGGTCAACTAGAACCAGGGATGCTACTGCGGCCAGGATATTCTCCTGCTTGGTCTCTTGGGTGTCTGCTTTTTTCAGAATGTTCAATTCTTTCTGTGTTACCACAGATTCCATTTTCATGAGGAAAGCATGCTCTGGGTCTTCATGTTCCACAGTTACTACCTACATTGAAGGGCAGAGTAGGCCAGGGGTCCCCTTGAGGACAAATTATCTATGGCCCTGAAGTCAGGATCATGTAACAGATTTTTGTCACCATTGTATAGATGAAGAAACTAAATGTTTCTGTGATTAAAAAAAAAAAAAATCAGAAAACAAATTAACCCAGGCTGTTGCAGCTGAGATCTTCAACCCTACAGAGTGTAGCAGTCTCTTCTTTCTGAATGGCCTGTAGAACACATGGTGTATTAACTGCTACCAAGAAGTATGCAAAATCTTTGATGCTGATGAATTAACACAACTCAATTCTGCAGACCCTACAATATGTCAGGATCTGTGCTATGCTTAGTGGGGGATAGTTTGATAAATAAGGCATGGTGATTGCCCTCTGAGTCTCACAATCTGGTAGAAGAGAAGTTCAACAGATAAATGATTTTAATATATATGGAATTTTAAAAAATATTGAAAATACAAACTGAAAGAGACTAACAGATTAATTTGGAATTGCAGAGACTGGAGGGAAAAAGGAGTGTAGAGCAGGTGTCCTTTCAAATGAATTTGAAATATGAGAAGTACTTTGAAAGGCAGTGATGGGGAATGAGGACTTTATTGGGAAAGGGTAGAAAATGAACAAAATTAGAGCTGAGAGAATGCAGGAAGGATTTGAGGAACTGCAGTTTACGTGATACAGCTAGGACACCTGCCACACAGGCAGGTGTAAATATGAGGTATAATAAGACTGCAAATAGGCTGACACACTTGGAATGCCAATGTGAGAAATCTGAATTTTCATGTGAACACAGTTGAGGATGTCAGTGCAACATCACATTGGTTTTTTAAAAAAAATGGAGCCATGTGCATATTTAAATTGTATTTACTAGCTCTCTGACCTTAGGCAAGTTGCTTAACTCCACCCAAACTGATTCCTTAGATGAGGTAATAATGCATGCAGAACATTTAGCACTATTATATATTCAGTGTATAATATGTGCTTCGTAAATGTTAGCTGCCATTATTATTGTTTCTATGAAGGACAGAGACATATTCAAGTCCGTATGATGGTTAAAAACCAGCTTCTGAGTTATTTTAAATGTTATTTCGATTTACGTTTGTGATGCTGTGGCTTAAATCCACACAAAATATTTGGTGATAGGTCCCATCCTTCTTTGATATATAAAATAGTTCTATAACTGATTTGTCATTTCTATGAATTAGCCTCCTGTCGAAAATAACACTTTATTGGAAGTTGTCTGTAACATTTAAAAGATTTGGATTCTTTGCCATGAAACAGCACTGTTTCAAATCACTGTACATACAAATTTAATTAGTAATTGTTTTATGTCCCTCTAACTTAAGCAATATTACCATAGATTATTTCTGGAGACAAAGGCAATCCTTTTCCAGTTAAACCTTAATCATAACAGTGGAAGTAAAAAGGTATTGTGGGGAAGCACTGGCTTTGGCGTTGGCTTGATCTAGATAAGAGTCTCAATTCTATTCCTTCCTCTTTGTCTTCAGAGAAATTGTTTAACTTCCCAGGAATCCAATTCCTCACTTGTAAAAAGAGATAAAGATATTTATGTTCTTAACACAGTGCTTAGACACATGATAATTGCTTATTTTCCATGCGTTCAGATCACAGCACAAATACTGCTTAGGGAGGAAAAAAGTAGTGTGCACAGACTGGACCAGAATTCAGATACTTTGGTCACAAAAGTTGAGATCCTTTTCAAGCTTCAGTGTTGGCCTGGCCTGCCCATGCTCTGATTCAGGCAGCAGTGATGCGTGCTGTACAGGGCTCATGCATTGATTGAAGATAGTTGAAGGACATAAAATTAGTCATTTTTTATGGGTCTTTGTTGTTTTTATACCCATCCTCCCAGCATCATTTCCCCATTCTTCTCCTAAGAAGGTCCTAACTCACCTCTCCATTCCCACTTGCAGTTCAAGTGCCCTGGGTGGGCACCACATGCCTCCAGAGATGGAGTATGTGACCCAGGCCCAGCCAATTGGAGCACTAAGTTTCTCTGACCACAGTAATTAGTTCATCACAGGAAACATGATCCAAGTTGGTCCAATCATAAGAATAAAGAGATATGTGTAGGAGCCATAAGAATATTTTTCTGTCTGTCCCACTGGATTTCAATAGTTGAAGACTAAAACATAAATGTCCCAGGCACTAAGCCCCACATTACTCACTGGCTAGAGTTTTTAGGGAAGTCAATGTGAAAATGGAGAAACCATGAAAGTTATTTATTTATACTTTCAAATTTAATTTGGCAGTGTCCTATACTGCCAAGTCATTGATCCCTAGAGAATCCCAATAGGAATACTGGAGCGCGACAGCTAAGATGAGGAATGGTACAGGAGCTTAGAACCTTGCTCTGGACTGTCTAACTGCAACTGTAAACTTAGGTAGAATGACCTATACCCCAAATCTATCCAAAAATACATTCTTGTCTGGATGAGGAGCTGGTTTATCAAGCAATAACTAAGGCTATTTTGCAGCCAGCAGTGTAAACCGAGCTTACTTTCACATTCATTCAACAAACATTTATGGAGTGTATACTATTCTAAGAAACTGGGTAAAATAAGCAGTGCCTGCCTTCATGTATCTTAAAGTCTTGCAGGGGAAACAAACAGGCAATTATCATATAATATCATAAATATTGTAATGAGAAGAGTATATAAAATATTATGGGAACATTTTAGAGAAGCAGTTAATCTAGGCTTCGGAGGTCCACAAAAGCTTCCGAGAGATTGTGCCATAACTAGCCAAGTGAAGTGATGAAGAATGCTTTCAGTAGCAAGAGAATGCCATTTATGGAAAAATGGAAGTAATGCATTAGAACTGGAATACGGGCCGTAAAGTAGAAAGTGGTATGATACAATAGAGACAGAACAGGGGCCAAATCACAAAAGTCTTTAACAGCTGTGTTAAAAAGTCTGGATTTTAATCAACTGAAAGCAATGGGGAACTACTGAAGGCTTTTAAGCAGAAAAGTAGCATGACAAGATTAACATTTTAGAAGCATCACTCCAAATCACTGCATACACTCTGTAGTATGCAGAATGGATTGGGGGGAGATAGGAGAAGAACATTTCTATTAGTCCCTTAGTGTGACCAACAAGGAGGAGGTTGCAGTAACCCAGGTGAAAGTTGATACTGTCTTAAATCAAGCCATTGGCAGAGAGGTGTAAAAGAATTTCAGGAGATAGAAGCAGTAGGGTTTAATATTTTATTGGTTCTGAAGCTTGCCTGATCTTTGGCCATCAACTCCCAGATGGCCAATCAGGATGCTACATATTCTATCAGGAGTATTAATAGAAGAGATTCTTATATCAGACAAGGGGCCGGTTTGTATCACTTAGAATCTTTTTCAAGTTTGCAGTACTTTGATTCTGTGCTAAAGATAGGGAATAAGAAGGAATAATTATTTAATTAATGATTTATTGAATGATAGGAGTAGGGACCCCCTTGTTGCCTAAAAATTGGTAAGATATTGGAAATAAAAAGAAAGCACTACTTATAATGGCATTGCATTGCACACACAGCTAACCTACTCTGAGAGAGAAAGAGAAGAGCCAATTTAATATTATAAGCAATTTTGTTCAGTGTTCCTCTAATTGATCACATGCCCCCAAATAAACATGAGACAAGAGCTGGGTATCTTCTCTTCCTTCAGTCAACTCAGTTCCCACTGTCCTTCACTGGGGACAAACTCTGGCACTCTGCTTATAATTCTGGTGATCAAGGATATGAATTTTTGAATTTTCAAACATCATGGCTCCCCAAAATATAAGGCAAATACTTGTTACAGTTCTCAAGATCATGTGTTCCAATACTAGAAAAATGATGATGTGAATTTATTGAGAAAGGGCGTATTAGGCCCACTTTTGTATAATGTACTTATGTATAAGGAATTTTTAAGGATTTTATTTTTTACTGTGAAAATTCACCTTAAATATTAATCTTAGAAACTTTTGAGTGAGATTTGACTCCAGGGAAGAATAAATTAATGGAAATTGCACTATCCCTGAAAATACAAATTTTATAAGTTCCAGAAGGATCCTTGGAAGCCAGGGCATTTCAGAACAACTCTAATATGATGTTGTCCTTCCAATAAAAACATTGCTCCTCACAACTATCTGAGAAAAAGAGTGAGTGGAGGATTTCTTCAACCCTAATAGTCTTGTGGATAGAAAGTTCCTACAGGTATATTAAGCGGTTAAGTTTCTGGATCCTCTTCTTACAGCCTGTTTAGGTAAAATGCTGATTCAGGACTTTCACTTGTCAATCAGTTTTTCCAGTGGGACCCAAAATAGTTTTTGAAAAATGTTGTCTTGTCTAAATTTACCCAGATGCTATGATTTAATTTGCAACTGGAAGATACAGTTTGGGCATTCTTTTTTTCCCTTTGTTTTCCATAAGCTTTCTCTCCTTTTCTATTTTGCAATATAAAATAAAGGACAAGACTTTACGGTGATTAAGAAGCACACATAGCAATTCCACAAATGTTGCTAGGCAACAAGGGCCACGTATTAGCTCAATGAATGGATTCTGGGCATCTGCACGAAGGAGAAATATGAGGAGCTTGTGAGTGAACTGTCTAGATAACCACAGGGGTTAGTGCTTTTTGACACACGTGCTGTTGGATATGGCTGAGAAAGGGAAAAGGCACACTTATTTTAAACCTTTCTGGTGGTTTATTTTTCTAAAATGTGTTTAGAATTCTCCTTGATGGAAATTTGACACAGTGTATTATAATGATCATTATCTCAAGGGGGAAAGTAGGTAAATATGGCCTGTTTCTATTTCTCTAGTGCAGGGCTGCACCTATAGCCTGAGTTATTTTAACACCCTCCCTCCTGATCCTAATAGGCATGCTTTCTCTCCCTCCCATACCAGTCCATTCACTCAGCTGATAAATTACAAGGGCATGTTCTGTCTGCTAGTGAGCAGCTCCTCTCCCTTGTGATCAGCATTTACCCCCTTCAGTTGCTGTGATAATATAATATTGTTGACTATAAGAAGTCTGCTTTATTTTGTTCTTATTACAAAGCAGTACATGATCATTAACAAAAAAGTAGAAAAACACAGACACGTGAATGAACATTAGTATCTGTGTTCATCTTCACAAGAAAGAAAAATGTAATGTAAATTAAGGCAGTGTAAATACCTTGGTGCATGTAATTCTAGATTATTTTCTGTACATACACAGACAGATTTTTTTCTTCCATCACCATATAAAAAAGTTGTAACTTAGCTTATAAACTCCACAATAGCCAACATAGTTTTTAATGACTTCTGCACTACACCAGTATCATTTAAGTATCTTAATGAAACTTGGAAGACTAATTAATGGGAAAAATGATCAGCTATAAGATAACTCTACTAATCTTATTGCATTTTCCTGTTAATCACCTGAGCCCAACCATAGTTAGCTTTATTAATTACAGACTCTTATATCATTATTTCCTTTCCATTTTGATATGGTTTGGATATCTGTCCCTTCTAAATCTTATGTTGAATTGTAATCCTCATTGTTAGAGGTGCGGCCTGGTAGGAGGTGACTGGATCATGGGGATAGATTTCTCATGAATGATTTAATGCCATCTTTGTGCTGTTCTCACAACAGTGAGTGAGTTCTCACGAGATCTGTTGTTTACAAGTGTATGGTCCCTCCCAGTTCCCTCTCTCTTGCTCCTGCTTTGGTGCCTGCTTCTGCTTCACCTTCTGCCATGAGTAAAGGCACCCTGGGGTGCCAAGCAGATGCTGATGCCTTGCTTGTACAGACTACCCAACTGTAAACCAATTAAACCTCTTTTGTTTATAAATTACTCAGTCTCAGGTATGTATAGCAACACAAGCACAGCCTAACACACACTTCTTGTAGTACTACCCTAGTCAAGTCTCTATTTTTTTTTTTTGACGGAATCTTGCCCTGTCACCCAGGCTAGAACGCAGTGGCGTGATCTTGGCTCACCGCAACCTCCACCTCTCAGGTTCAAGTGATTCTCCTGCCTCAGCCTCCTGAGTAGCTGGGATCACAGGCGCATGCCACCATGCCCAGCTAATATTTGTATTTTTAGTAAATACATGGTTTCACCATGTTGGTCAAACTGGTCTTGAACTTCTGACCTTGTGGTCTGCCCATCTTGGCCTCTCAAAGTACTGGGATTACAGGCATGCACCACCGCACCTGGCCTACCCTAATCAAGTCTCTTACCTGGTTCTTACAGTAATGAATTAATCAATTAATCAGGACTCTGGTTCAAATTTCAGAAACTTCAACCCAAAGGGACTCAAGCAAAAGGCAAAGTGTGGCTGCATTATTAAAAGTTGCAGTAGGAGGGGCTAGTTGAATGCATAGTAGAAGTCACAGACTCAAATAAGTCAGCAAGGCTTCGCTTCACTCCCTCTCTCAGCACTGTCTCTCAGCAATTCCCTCTTCTGTAACAGCTTCATTTCTCAGCCAGCTCTCTCCAAAATGTGAGGAGATGGCCATGAGCATCTCTAAGCTTCTACGTTCTCAGGAATTCTAGGGGAAAAAGCAGTCCTCTGATGTAGTCCTGGGAGTCACTCTGATTGTACCCTTCTGAACCAATCACTGTAGCCAGGTGTCTGGTGCTCTGAGTAGGGCCAGACCTACAGAACCTGCCCACTCTGAAGCCTGGTGACACCGTTCACCCCACCCAAAACTCAAGAACCCAAGAGTCAAGGAGGAGTCATTCCCCAAAAGCAAAATCAGGGTGCTATCAGCAAGGATACTGTCCAGTCAAAAGCAGCAACCTTTCCTGTGTGTTCCATCTACTCTTTCTGATCCACTCTACACTCTTCTCCAGCCAAGCTCAGCGTAAGGACCATATCAACCCGCTCCTTTCCCTCTGGTTTCCAGTTGGGCTTACTCAATTGGATGCATTAGCAGGAGAGTGAAGTCACTGTATTTCTTCATCTCCTGCCTTGGTGGGTTACAGGTTGGCAGCAACTGTGTTTCTGATCTCTTTGGGGTCTGATGATAACTCTCTCCCCTTGGCCCTTGAGGCACAAGGATGATGACAGCTCACCGTTGTGCTAAGCTCCAGGGTATTCCACCATCCTTTGTTGATTTTAACCTCGCACACACCCTTAATTTATTTGTGCCTGCTTTTCCTTTCCTATAGGACCTCCTATCAGGCTGCTCACTCTATCACTGTTTCTTCATGTCAACCACAAATTTGGTTAGCCATTAAAGTCTTCATTCAAGAAATGGATGTGAATATTAAAAATTCAAAGCTAAGGGTCACTGTCAATTTAATCCAAATTGCCAGTTATGATGACCTAGGCTTTGGTGACCACAGAAGTATACTGAAGATTGTGACACATACAGCTGATTCCAATCGCTTTCATTTTGGGTTGATTTAGTAGGGTATATCTGGAATATACCCTGTGAAGGTTATATTTTAGTGGAGATTATCTTGATTCTCTAGTAGGATTGAAAAGAAAGTGAATGAAGAAAGGAAAGAAGAAAGTAAGAAAAGAATGGAGGGAGGAAAGAAGGAAGACAGAGAAAAAAGTAAAAGAACCTAGGAATACGGAGTTTTGATCTTGGAGTAAGGAAACCTTAGAATTCAGTCCAGCTTTGTTTTTGACCATTGTAGGTGGCCTTGGGACATCTTCCCTTTTCACTGGACCTCATTGTCCTGACTTGTAGACACTAGGATTGGACCAGACCATTTTTAAGGTCCCTTCCAGTTTTAATAATCTATGAAGTTCCAAAGAACTGCAATTAATGATGCTTGCAAGAAAAAAAATGCCCTTACAAACACTGCCTGTTCAAAGAAAATTAAGATACTTTACTAAATTAGCTAAATATATTTTTTTCTGACCAAGAAAGCAAAACCTTTTTGAAAACTACGCATTTAAGTTAATTATGGAATGAGAACCCAAGTTTCCGCCTGCCTTCAATTCAAAACAAACTTGTTTTTGTTCAGATTCTTGCTACAGACCAAATTTTATGTACAGACAACATGGGGCTATCAATAGGGATCTGCAGTGAAGCCCAAGGAAAACACTAATGAAGCCAGCAGGAGCCCACACGGCCTAGCCATCGACACAATGCAAAACTGAAAACACGACTGAAAATCCACAGAGGAGGATGTCCCCACACTTCTTTGTGTGTGATTTGGCTGGTCCAGCCAAGATTGTAGAAGCTGTAGGAGGAAGATAAAAAAATAAAATAAAAGGACCAAAGCAGGAAATGAGCTGTAACTTGACAGAGTCACAAAAGAAAACAGAAAAGCATGAAACATGTCAGGTCCAAAGAAGGAATTTGGAAACTATAGCCTGTTTATTCTGAAATGAGGCAATTGATAATATAAAAAAAGGATACCAAAATAAATTAAAAGCTCTGAAGTATTTCATGCTAAAAATACTCATTATAAATAGCCAGGGTATAAGAACAGGCAACAGACAAGCCGAGTTTGAGAAACTAAATGTGTTGATATATTAGGGGAAAAGAGGTAATGTAAGCAAAAGAGAGACTCCATCCTTGACGGCTGGATGTTCACCTGGGGCAAGGTCAGACAAGGGCAGAGCACCTGCACCAGACCTAGTGGGAGCTTCACAGCCTCAACAAAGAAGGTGGAAGAAAAGGGAAGAAAAGTCAGAGGTTGAACCATCTGTGCTGACAAAATGCTTTTAAGTTGCTTGCCAAGAAACTGACCAGTTTGTAACGGCAGCCTTAAACATTGTGTTGAAGAGGAAGGTGAAGTCACAGCAGAACCAGGTACAGGAATAAAGAATAATAGATTGGCAGTGTTTCCAGTGGGGATGGCAGTAGGAAGGGAAGGCGGTGACCCACTTGAGTAGTTTGCTGACCTTGGGATGTATGTTCTAGAACTATACTGTCCGATATGGTAGCCACTAGCCATGTTTAGTTATTTAACACTTGAACTGTGGCTGGACAGAATTCAGCTGGGCTGTAAGTGGAAAATGCACAATGGATTTTGAAAGCAAAGTACAAAAATATACACTATTTTAATAATTTTTATATTGATTATAGGCAGAAATAATACTTTAGATACGTTAAGTTAAATTGAATAAACTATTAAAATTGGCTTCACCTGTCTCTTTTTGCTTATTTTTAACATAGTTGTTACAAAATTTAAAATCACATATGTGGCTAGCGTCTGTGGTCTGCATTATATTTCTACTGGACAACTTGCGCTGTAAAGTCCCTTTTCTCTCTCTCCAGGCTTCTGTGATATGATGATATTCGGGAAGCCTTGACTTAGCCCTCACTATCTTCTCCATCTCAAGCAGAGCCTTGTCTCAGACTAACCAAAAGGAAACTGCATTGAGACTCAACAGATGCTGTAACCACACAACTCACACCCACATGAGAATATACACTTACTTAGAAGAACAGTCACTGCCACCTCCTCATATGTACACCCCATTCATCACATATGTGCACAAGCATATTTGTATGTGTCAGAAAAATATCCATAAATAGGAAAGGAATATTAGCAGAATCATTTGTCAAAGTGAAAATTGCATTTCAACTGTAATTATTTGTTTGAATTAGGGAGACTCATTAGTGCTTGTTAATAAGAAGAGGTTCTTTGAAATTCAAGAGTATTTAACTTCATGTCTTCCAATTCCTAACAAGAAACCAATTCACTGAGAGGGGATTCCAGAATAATGCTTCTATCTATAATCAAGATGTCAGGGCTACCCAGGCATGACAGAGACTCAAAAGTAAGCTTTGGCCTTTACACAAAAACCTCCAGTGTGGTCGGCCAACCAGTGCAACTGGAGTCTACTCTCTTAGCTGTCTTCTCTGGACTTCTGCTCTTTTCCAACCCTATGAGCCACCTGGTCTTCCAGTCCTGTCTTCCACTAGAATTTACCACCTAGCACACCTAGCAGTACCTGCCAGTTGTGTCAAATTCCTGGTCTAGACTCTGCTGGTCAGCCCCATGGTAGCGTAGAGAGACCAATTCTAATGACGAGTTTGAGGCTCTGGTGCAGCAAGTTGTGTTCTTGAACTTTTCAATTAGGTGAGCTAGTAAATTTTCACTGTTGCTGAAGTCACTTTGAATTTAGTTTATCTTGCTTAAAGCTGTAAGAATCCTAACAGCACTCTTCAAATATTTGAAGAGTGATTCCATGGATACTCTGTTTTTTCTATACTTCAAGAGGTAGCTTCTAGTGAAGTCTCTCCTGATGATGTACGTTCACCCTGAAATTTCCTTTTCACCTGTCCTTTTCAAAAAATGGTCTACAGGTCATGATTGTCATTTTTAGAACTTGCCTTGGAGATCTGGTCCATCCATAATAAAGGGAATTCAAAGGTCATTTCAGTACTTCGTTCTGAGTTATTGACAATACTCAACATCAATTCATTCTTGCTGCTTATTTGGATTCCAGCTCTGGGCTCCTGGCTTCTGTATGGATCCTGAGCCCCAGATGCCAATATACATTCCAGCTTTGACTGGTATCCAAATGCATCCTGATGTTTCTGACTGCCTCTTGTAATAATTGCTCCAAACCCCAGTGGCTTCAGGATCAGGAGTCTGTCTACCTGATCATTCCTCCCAATCTAGGAACTGCAAATGGGTCCCTAGTATATTTTGAGAAACTTCTCTAAGTAAACTAAGAATCTTCTTTGTGGTTTAAAATTGTCAACTTCCAGATTACTCATTGCTATGGTCTAAATATTACCATTTACTGGATTTGCCTGATGCTAACTGCTTATTGTAAAACTGCTTTGTGGACTAATATTTCCTCATATACCTGTTATGTTTCTCTGTAACCAGCCCTATCCTGATGGGTAACTTTGTCTTCAAATCCCAGCCACATCTCACTTAACTTTACTTAACCTTTCCACATGTCCCAACCTACAACAAACATCATAAAATCACCATGTCTTTCTACCAATATTTTATCATATTATGATGACATTCTTGTCAGGCTGATATCCTTCTGATACTCCTGTGTTTACTTACTGACACTTGTATAGTAAGAAAACATTGAATTCAAACAAAACATTCAGATTCAAAACTTGGTTCTGTTATTTACTAGCAGGGTGTCTTTAAGTGCCAAAGACAATATCTTTTAATACCTCTCAAATTTTCATTTTCCTTATCTATAAGTTGGGTTAATGATACTTGCCTTTATTTTGCTGGATATTGTGAGACTTAGATAACCATGTATGTGAAAGCACATTATAAATTTGGAAGGACTATATAAATAAATCATTAACATAAGCTTTTATCACTAGCCAGAATTGTTATCTCATACTCCTTTTTAACGACAAAGAGCCATACATATTATTAATAGTTGGTGAATATTTGTCATTTCATAAATATGTATACAAGTACTCCTAAAAATCTATTTGTAAAGTAAAAAGGAAATGTATGTCCAATGAACTAAGTGAGAGAGGGACTAGGGGGATGAAGCTGTTGAGGAAAAAGAAGAGGTAGAAAAATATGAGTTGTGAACATGAATGAGAGAAAGAGTTTTGGGCAGAGTGGAAATGCAAGAGAGAAAGAGAAACAGGGAAGACAGGGCAAGTAGAATGCAATACAGGAGAGGAAGAGGAAGAAAAGAGAGCAGGGAATGAGAAAGGCAACAGAGCAGAAAAGGCACCAGCCATTCCTAAACCAGAATTATCCGTCTGGAAAATGTTCAGAGATTGAAATGGAAGCAAGCTCCTTGCCCTCAGGGTCTTACAGGAAACACCGGCCATTTGAACTTATCTTAAGGAAATCTTAGGCAGCCCAGTGAGGAAAATCGGTAGCCAAGACCTCTCCACAGAGACGGACACTGTCTGCTCTGTGGGAAGAGACAAAAGATGGAGATAGAAATTGGACAAATGAAGTACTCAGATGTTTAACAACAGCTCAGAAAATGAGAGGAGTAAAGGGGCAGAGGATGAGCTTAATATCCTGTAAAACGAAACCTGTTGTCAGACCTATTAAAATATTGCATAATTTGACACAATCTCACTGTTGTTGCTTTTCTTCACTGATATACGTAATAATCTGGATTTAGTTAACTGCTAAGTCAAATTTAACCAATTACCTGGACATACTTAAAAAGAGGACTGGAATTTTCAAGCCCAAGCAGAGTTGCTGCTTTCTAGGATCCTGAAGTGGGAATGGAAATCTGACACGTGGGAGGGACTTCAACCCTCTTTTGGAGTGTTCCTGTGCTAACATTCTAGGTTCTCAGCTGATGTCAATCACCTCTGAGGATGGCAAAACTCAATAAATAAATAAATAAAAGAGGTAACAGCAGCTGAAGATTTCTGATTAGAGATGAGAAAGAATTCCTAGAGAATGAGTCAGTCAAAGAGAAACAGAAAGGTTATTAAAAAGGCGTCTCCCGCTCCCGGATTTTCTTGGAGGGGGTCCTGAATCACAGAGCACATGGCCTCACCTATCTGGGATGATATAGACATTCCTTCTTAGAGTGGGCTATTTGTATTGCTGACCCAGTGACCTAAGGTACGGTCAGTAAAGCCTTTAGCACAGCACCTGGAACAAAGAAAGTTTGTTTATGGTTTATGGTTATGGTAGTAGAGACAGTATAAATAAAATGAACAGTAACAGCTGTAGTCGTAGCAGCACTTGTAGAAGTAAAAGGAGTAATGCTGACCTTAGGAACTGGTGTAATACTACCAGTATCTGTAAATTCTACAAATAGCTGTAATGTGGTAGTCAGGGATCTGAGCTCTGCAATAAGACCTCCCAGGTTTGGCTGGTTAGTTCCATCCCTTATTACTAGTTGTATAAATTTGGGCAAGCTAATGAACTTTTCTGCACCTCAATATGAAATGCAGATAAAAAGAGCACCCCTTCATGGAGTGATCATATGGAGTGCATGAGGAAATACTTGTGAAGAGTTGAGCACAGCACTTACACTCATTGAGCATTCAGTGCCTGTTAGCTAGTAGTAGCAGAGATGCTGGTGAGGGTGGCAGCCTGGGCAGATGAATAGATCCCACCTAAGGGATACAAAATAAAAGGCAGATTGTCCCTGTCATTAACGATCCCATGCCATGAAATCTGCAAACAGCAACGCAGGAGATACCTTCACAGGAGAAGCCTTTTCAACCTCAAATAGAGAACTTGTGTTCTTTTCACTGTCCCGTCTCCTCTCCAAATCCCATAGCCTCAGATTCCAGGCTGCAAGTGAAATTCAGTGTGTTGTGGGGGATGTTTCGGGGGAATGGAGTGGAGTTGGGTAATGGTTATTAATATCCACTGAGCACAAAACTTTCTATGATGGGCCTTCAACGATGTGGAGAATGAAAAATTAAAATTAAAGAATTAAATAATAAAATAAAGGCTTTCTCAATTTTAGTTAAATTCTTCTAACATTATAAGATGTCAGACTAAATACCAGGCATATGACGTTCAGCAGAGGAGGTAGGCATGTTAAACAAATAATTACAAACAACAGTGACAATTACAAATAATTGATAACAGCAATTTGTATAGAGAGGTCTAGGAGCATAGAGGGGAGGTCAGGAGGCTTGGGAGTCAGGAGGCTTGGGGGTCAGGAGATGATAAATGACTTCATACTTTGAGGTGCGAGTAGGAAATTGATGAAAGAAAGAGGGGACGTGAAGCCTGGAATTAGGCTATAGAAAGATGGTCAGTCATCTGACTGAAAAATAAGTTGAAGTTAGGGAGGACTGTAGTCAAAAAGGTGTTTGGAGATGATGCCAATCATGCAGAAAAGAGATGAAGCCTTAAGACAGCAATGACAGGAAGAGTAGAGAGAGGGTGGCAAAGTCAAGGTTACATAATTCTAAATAAAACACTGCTAAAATTAAGCTGGTATAAAAAGGGTACTAGTTATTATTTTCAGAGTAAAACCTCATCAGTTCAACATAATTGAATAGAAGCATGTCAAAATTAATCAAATATGATTTGTAGCTTTAAAAAATGCATGACTAATAGCTTAGGAATTTTTGACTAGATGAGATATTTTAAATACTTTTCAACTTCTCCACTTTTAATTAGAAGCATCAATGTTCCTGCAAACAAAATGAGGTTCTTAGAAGTAAAGTTTTTGTTTGTTTGTTTGGGGTTTTTTTGTTTGTTTGTTTGTTTTTTGAGATGGAGTCTTGCTCTGCCACCAGGCTGGAGTGCAGTGGCACGATCTTGGCTCACTGCAACCTCCATCTCCTGGGTTCAAGCAATTCTCCTGCCTCAGCCTCCCGAGTAGCTGGGACCACAGATGCACATCACCACACCCAGTTAACTTGTGTATTTTTAGTAGAGATGGGTTTCACCATGTTGGTCAGGATGGTCTTGATCTCTTGACCTCGTGATCCACCCACCTTGGCTTTCCGAAGTGCTGGGATTACAGGTGTGAGCCACTGCGCCCAGTTGTAAAGGTTTTTTTTGTTTTGTTTTGTTTTTTTGAAGTGGATTGAACACTTTTGTTTTTTTATTTTGTTCACACAAATGCGCTTCATGAATTCCAAGGCTGGTCTCTACTCATAGCTTATTCCCCTCTGACTAGTATAGAAAGTCACAACTCTCAGGCTTGACAGTCCAGAGAACTGGTCTGAGTCTCTCAGTCATAGAAGACTGGTCGGCTGATTCACCTCACCCTCAGTTAGGGGTGTCAATCTGGGTGATTCTAGACCATCAGTAATGCAACCATAGAAAATAACATTTGAAGTTACAAATAGAGATCAACACAATTTTTCTGATTCTCAGGACTCTGTGGCATGACTCAATTTGTTTTGCAAAACTTCTGTCAGTGGTGCGATGATAAAATTCAGTTCAATTCCAGGACAAGCCATCAAAACATTCCGTTTCAGGGAGGGGATTTTCTTAAAACACTGAATTAGTTGAAACTCTTAATTATCATAGCTTGTCTAAAACTCACACTAACTCAATGCACTATTTATTTTCCAAATACTTACACATTTCTTATATCATAACCCTCATGAGTCATAAAGAATGTATTTACTATGAAAAATAGTAGACTCGATTCTCACAATCATATTGACTAGAAACGAAAATACAAAGAAAATAAGTCAGTATGTCCCACGTTACCAATGAATACACAACAGGTGATTTGCTCTCATAAGCTTCCTGAGTTCAGATCAGAAAGGTCACAGTTTTAACTTTTGCATACTTCCTAATTATGCAAAATGTTTGTAGTCCTTGAAAATGAAAAAGTAAAATGATCCCTTCGGTCAGAAGAAGGCAGAGGTTCCACATAAAGGTAGTTTTCAGGATATTAATATTTGGAGAGAGGTTTACTTTTTACTGGTCTAGATCATTAGCCCTTTTTGGAGTCAATTTCTTTTATTAATTGACCATACAGCAGATATGATTAGAATCTTCCCCAAAATATTTCCCAACTGAGAGCCACATTAAGTTAGCCAGCTTTCTATAGAAATTTTTTCCCTGAATGTCCCACAGTTTTATCCATCTCAATCAATATCAGACCAAGTCCTCGTTCCCTATGCACCACAATTCTTCTCCAAGGTCACTTTAAAACCATCTTCCTCTTCCTCCTCATGCAATTCATCATGATCTACCAGAAATGCTGCTTCATAAATTTCTCTAGGATCTATGTTTTTTCCTTTACTCTCACTCCCTTCTTCCTCCTGGTCCTTATCCTGCGTCTCCTAGACCACTGTCACTGTTTCCTGAGACCCCTCATCCTGTCAACCCTGTAACCCTATTTGCATTCAGTCTGAGTCATGTTTCCTACATGTGTGACAGAGCTTTTCTGTCTCTGTGCAGACTGATAGATCATATTTCTGAACTTTCATATTGAGTTTTCTACAATGCCTCTGCATTTTCTATTATCAACATTTTTTGAATGCTAAGAAGTTTGTAGATTTTTTTAACATTTAAAAAATAACTCTAATGTATCTATTTATACATACACTTTTTCTGGAATTCATCTTTTGAGGATTTGAACTGCAGTAATTACATACAATGAACAATGGTGGCATTTGAGATAAGGTGAGGCTAGAAACGTCAGTTACACTGTTGATAGAGAAAGCTGAGATTAAATATGCACCTATATTTGATATGCACAAAGGTATGATACTATTGGACATTCAAAGATGAGTACGTTGTATAAAACCTTTTGAAATTAAACGAAACCATTATAAGCTAAGAAGTAAGTGAGTGGGCAGAGAAGGGGGAAAAGAGATTCTTCATACATTCTTTAAAAAGGCAGATAAGAACATTGCCTGAACATTGTTACCTGACTGATAAACTGGTAATCACTTAGCGTATTTATTTAGAAATCTGTTCCAATTGAAAAAAGGTCTGAAATTCAAGAAACCCTATTTGCTAAATGTTAATAAAACAGAATTCCAGGGAGAAAATAGCGGGTACTAAATGTCCTAATATGGTTCTACAAAGTTGAGGATAATTCTTACCACTGTTTTCAGAATGTAAGTGATAAGCTGAAAAGCCCTCCAGGGCCGGGCAGGCAGACTGCACACTGAACAACTGTGCGCTGTGGCTATGAAAGGTAATGTGATAGTTCAAGATGGCTTCCTTTCAGACAATAGGTACTCACAGTTATGACTCTGGCAAATTGGAGAGTGCCCAGCTTCCCTAAAAGGGTTTTAATCCATTTTTAAAACCCTGGACAGACCAAATAAACTTATCAGCTAGGCCTTTAGTTTGAGAACCCAAGTCTAAAATGTCAAATGGTAGCCCCTCTGCCACACAGAAATCTTTAGAAAAGCAAACCATTGAAGTTCAAAGGATATGCTCTGATATCACACAACTTTGGGTGAAATGCTAGCTTCGCCTCTTTCTAGAAATGTGACTTTGGGCAAAATAATGATTCTTCTCTGCCTCGGTTACTTCATATGTAATGCTGGGGCCACTATCAGTGAGATCATATAGGTCACATGTTTGGAGAAATGTCTGAACCACAGCAAGCCCTTCTTGTCAAATGTTCAAAGCATCAAGCAAAAGTGATTTGATATTTTCCTTTTATTGTCCAAATCCATTTTCATAGATTTGGTCATGGTTGAGTAACATTTTAATCTAAATTATATATACCTTAGGAGATAGTTTATCTTTGGAGAGTTAGGAGATAATTTGAAAAAAGCAGTGATTTTGGAAGCAAAGACTTGGATTTTAGTTTCAGGTTAATCACTTATTAGCTGTGTAGGCTGAGGAAAAATCACTTAACCTCTCTGAAACTCTTTTTATTTCTTTTGTATACTGTACTTTGTAGGAGTGCAAGAAGCTGCAAGTCATAGGCAAGGCTCCAAATTATGGAAAGGAACTTTTAAGAAGTTGTAAATAATTCACAGCCTTAATCACATTTCTTGAATCTCATCACAGCCTGTGCTTGTAAAGTGGGACAAAAAGACACAGTTTTACAGGAATCCAGGTGACCCTTCCATCTAGACCATGCTGTAATCCTATTAGGTGTAGAAGAAATTCTGACTGGGCTTAAACTGAGAGTCATAAAGATTTTGTAATTTTTTTTTATTAGGCAGTATCTCTACCCTTGCCAAGCTATTTGCATCCACTGATTTGCACAGGTCCTAATAAAGTATCTAAAAATTCTCATTAAAATGTGACATTTAAATAAAGATTGGTAATAAAAGAAGCAAACTGTAGGGAAGAATAACAAGGTGTCATAAGAAAAGAAGCCAGACACACCAGGGTTGACTAAGCAACAGACCCAGAATGATGCAGGTCAATAATAATTCTGAGAACATGTAACTGTTGATACTAAAATTCATCATAACATAACCCTCTGTGTGTTCCAGGAAAGAAGATTAGGTCTGAGAATTTGAAATGCTGCAATGCTTGCTTCTGAAATACTTCTATCTCAAGCAATTTGAGTATGGGAGCCACTTCGATCAAGTATGACATGGAAGGCATCCTCTTCTCACTTCACAGGTGAAATGATGTGGATTTTCATTATGAAGGAGCTTCTGCTTTACTAAAGTCCAGGGGGAAGCTTTGAGGCCCACAGACTGCTTGTTTAATAGGCTGCAATTCAAAATATGCCTCAGTGGAACTGATAGAGCTGGAGGCTGCAGAGGTTCAGCTTGGCAAGCAAAACAAAGTCAGGACACTTGGGAGCACCCCTTTCAGTAATAATCAAATTCTCCAAAACAGGTGGACAAGGTAAACTGCAAAAAAGACTGAGCTTCCTGCAGTCAAGCAGATTGAGATTCAGATGCTTATATGAATGCAGTCACATCTGCACCCTCAGGTTTCAGAAGCTGGATGAAGCAGGCTTCACAGCAGTAAGTTCCAGAAGAAACCAAGCTTATATAGTGGGGAAGCTATATCTGTTATTTGCCACAGTTTTTATGCACATATATCAATCAATGAGAGCCAGAAGCCTGAAAACTATATTTTTCAGTCTTTCTTGCCGACTGGCTTCTGATTATGTTTTCCAAATGAGAGACTCAAGATGGAAATTCGGGTGATGAGGTGAGAAAGAGGAGTATTTTTTCTTCTATATTTGGAGGTGCTTTAAGCAGTAAGAGCAACAGCAAATGGTTCCAGAAGTGTGGCAATGGCGGTGCCTCCAGCAGACCTGCAACAGCAAGGAGGATCAGGAGGCTTCTTGGCCTCTGGTTAACATCTCCTTCTCCCTGCTCTGCCACAGAGCTCTGTGACCTGCACTAAATCTCCATTTGCTTAAAATATGTACAACAGTTTCCATTTTCCTGCCTGGACACTGACAAATATAATAGCAGAAAGAAATAAGTCAGGGGTATTTTCTTATAAACAGGGGTCACCAATCAAGGGATTGGTTGCATATAAAGGAGAGCTGGCTGTATGGAATCCAGCACAAGACCAGGAGTCAAAGAGACACAGGATCTTAACCCAGATCCTCCAGTTCCCAAACAGAACTGTGACCAAGTCCACGGAAGCTGCAGAGTAAAGAGAAAATGGTGCTAAATAGGTATAGAAGACCAGTGGTTTTATTCCAACTAAGCCACTTAACTATCTCCAATATTGAAGGTTTTCTGTCACCTTTGGGAGCCTTTGTTTCCAAAGAATGGGCACAGTCAGGGATAAATATTCAAACAATTTAATAACTGATCATTAAGGTCAACCAGGTAAATAAATGGATACTAAATTTAAACAATCAAGAAAACTTATAGCATATAGTAATTAAGTATCAGTTTTTGGGTAATAAATACCTACCTGTCATGATACTTGTGATGACTAAAGACACATTTATCATTTACTCTATGCAGACTATGTGCAAAATACTATGTTAAGAGTTTTACCTATGTTTTTCTGAAGATTACCTATAATCTTAAGAAAAATCCCATTTTCAGATGCCAAAACTAAGGCTTAGAGAGACTACATAAATTCTTCAAGGTCATGCAGCCTTGAGTAAGTGGGAAAGTCAAGAGTTGAACTCATATTATTCTGTTTCCGTAAACCCTACTTTTCCAGCATCCCATGGTGTTGGTAGTTGAAGTTGTGTTAGGAACACCTCAGAAGATGTCTAGGATCACGTATTTGTAGAAGATTCCTAGCTTAATTCCACAACCAGAAAATTTCACACATTGCAAGAGACCATTGCTTTCAAAATATAAATGTGTCTTCTTCCTTCTGGTAGTTTGTGATGCCTCTAGCTTGAGGTCCCCTGTAACTCCAGGTGGCACGGGGTTTTCAACACGCGATGGGTTCCAGCTCCTATTCACTGTGCTCCTGATCTAATCAAAGTACTAACTGAATAATCACCATTTTGTCAGTCAAGCAATGAAGTTGAGTATTATTCTCATTTACATTTCTAAAGCAACATAAAAATAACCCCTCTTAAATGGTACCCACTCACTTTCTCCTTATATGCTAATGAATGTCACAATTTCAGAGCCTGAAGAGAGATTTCCTGCAAAACATCTAATTGCCTTAAAGTTGCACATGTTCACAGTTCTGACTGCCAGGTTACAAACACGAATTAACTCCAGTTCCACATCAATTCACATCGATGAGTCTTTAGGGCAAACCACTAACACACATTGATTTTTTAAATTCTATAAACTATTTCAAGGCTTTAGAATATTCAGCATTAAAAATTACCATTTCATTTCAGACTTTAGTGAACCATAATATGTATTTTTACCAGTACTAATCAAACCCCAAATCAACTTTCCTATTTAAAAAATTTCTATCTTTTTCTGTTTGGTAAGATTGGAAAATCTCAATTCATTCCTGTAGTTATATTGATATCCAATAAATTTAATTTCTCGATCTAAAGTAATAAATTGCAACTTGGTGTCATTACAGAACTAAGGCAACTAGGTAATTAATTTGAAGTCAACTACTCACTTTTGTTATGGTTTTTAATTAATGTTGTCGCATGTGTATAGCAGGTGACTGCTTTTATATAAAGATTATGTATTTTATATAAATTATTCAGCTTTTGGTATTTACTTAGATTTTCTGTTTGTGTATAAAAGCTTGCCAGTTTGATCTTCAGTTAAAAAATATTTAGTGGCTCCCTAGTACCTGGCATCAAGCTTACCAAAGGAATCAAAAAGAAAGATTCTTTCCCTGGAAAATGCTTCCTTCTTGGATTTCTTTCTCCCTTTCCTCCTTCTTCCTTTACATACTTATAGTGGTTTACAAGAATGATCAATACATTATTTAAAACACAAAGGAAACAAGATGAAGTATCAAAAGGGTTGGAAAATATAGTAAAGGCATGTTAGAGCCATTGTATATACCTAGAGATCTTCTACACTTATTCATGGTGATTACAAATTTGTCTCTCAGTTTCCTAGAAACCCTAGCAAAGGGAGGAAAATGCTACCATTTTTATGATTCATAATCCTATAAGATGCTTTTTTTGGTTGCTAATGAGAAACATTAATAAGAAAGCACAACAGTTACTTTGTAGAGAAGAAGCAGATCCTTAAATGAGGTTGTTCTTATTAAAGAAGGAAGAAACCCCAGGGACTACAGGGGCAGTGAAGCAAGAGGGTAAAGAGCTCATGGGGCAGGGAGGTGAGTCAAGGGTAGAAGGAAGCTACAGTTAAAAAGAACTAAGGTATAAAAGGAACTTTTACTCTGCTCCAAGTCTGGAGGCATTATCTTGAGAAACCTCAAAGTGCAAGTTTATATACATATGGACTTTCCTTCACCTGTTTATCTCCTGCTGGAACATTGTACTCTCTGGAACTTAAAAAAAAATTGATTGAAAAAATTTCTTAGAAAGCAGAAACTTTCAAATTGCAATAAACAGCAAGGCAAAAGACAGAAACCTGAGCAGCATTTAGGGATCACACTTGGACTGAGGAAAACCACGTCAGCGGGGAGAATCTGGTAGTTAAACAACATCAAAAGCATGGCTGTCTCTGAAGTCAGACATTAAGTGTTTCAGGGCTGAATTAAGCAGGGTAAGGCACCAGCAAGGCTCATACCCCAAATGTAAGCCAAAGATGTTCCACAGGCTATCTGCTGCAAAATCACCAAAGCCAGTGTTTCCATTTCTCTTTCTTCAACCCTTCAAAAAAAAAAAAAAAAAAATGCAGCTGCCTCCTCTGGAGCCTTGAGGAGGAAAACACAGACCAATAAAACAGATCAGGTGGGTGTCAGATTGTCTGGAAAGAGGCAGCCTGTTGACTGCTAAGTTGGCCGACACTATTTAGCAAGGGACAGGACTCATCAGGAACTTGCCTTCCCAACTAGGGCCTGATTCACTGCCAGGTTTTCATCATGATTCAATCCATCAGGCATCAACTGCTTTCTCTGCCATGGAGGCTCTTCAGAGGAAATTGCTTATAATGCTTCTCATATTGCTAAAATCAAGACCTAGTATGACTTTTCTTTAGTCTTACCTTGTAGTTCACAGAGAACATAGCTCATTGTATATATCTTACTATTAGTATTCTATTATCATCATATTAAATACTTTAGTTCAGTGATTGTCGTCTAGCTACACTGTGAGATCCTTAAGCCCAGGAAATTGTCTCCCTCTTTCTGACACAAAGTGTAGGTGCTTAATTATTTTATAGTAAAGAAATAAAGGCAATCTACTGACAACTTCTTCCTGTAGTTGGCCATGATTCCATTTTCTAACTTTCCTGGAACTCCCAAAGTTCTTTTTTATGTCTAATCCTGGTCCTCCAGCATTTTTCAAAGTAGTTCTTTGAGCTTGTACACTGTAACTACTCCCAAATTACCTTTGATTATGTTGGCCAGAGTTAGTTTCTGATGTTTTTAGTCAAGGATGCTGACAGACACATTGTAGCAAGGATCAAGCTGAATTAGAAAACTCAATTAAATGACGCCAAACAAACAAAAAATGAAGTGATCAGTATGGCCGGACAAAATACTTAACTGTAAGACATTTTATTTAATAGAAAATGTCAACTAGGACCTCTCTGTCTCTTGACATCTGGGGAAAATTGACTGGAGTCCCTCAATTCTACAGCTTGTGGAAGTCTAAAGCCTTCTTTCAGATTTCTGAAATCTCCCTAGGGCATTTATAATCTCCTGCCATCCTGTTCCTTTTGGGTGTCCTATCTCACATGGGCTTCCTCTCTTCCGAACCACATTTACCAATACAGGAATGTCAGACATCTCAGCAATGTATACATAGACCCACACACGCACATTCACATGCACATACGTATTGAAATAAAATATTTATCATATAAGAGAAAGCAATGCAGTTTTATGACCTTGAGAAAGTTATTTAACCTCCTTGAGTCTTAGTTGACACACATTGTAAAATAGGGATAATAAGGATATGTATCTTGTAGGACTGTGTTAAAAATTAAATGGGATAATACCAGTTTCTACCCCATGCTGAGCTCACACATTCAACAAAAGAAACGTTCAACACTAATTCATATCCAAACTAGAAAATTTTCCTGAAGGACTGGGTCCTTGGAGAAGTCAGCGCACATATCCTATTTAAGAAAAAACCAAAAAGTTATGCAACTGTACTCTCAAAGTCCCCTACAACTAATGTTTTGCCCCTTCCCAAACAGAGCCCAGATTCTCCCTTTCTGAATCATCTCTCCTCCAAACTCCTTCCTTTTCCATTCATTTTCTTCTATCTTCAGAGCAAGTAAAAGGATTCTTTTCCTGGGCTAAAAATCCAGACTTTTCAGTTTCACCTTATGTAGGCACTTTTCCAAGTGGGGACATCCCTTACCAAAGAAGAATTTCTGGTTCATGCTTTTAAAATGACAAAATTTACCCTTGCTAATTACACCTAGAACATGGGTGTCTAGACTTTAGTCATTTGCGTAAAGCCCTTGTGATTTTTTTAACAGTCCTTTATTAATTAATATAAAAATGCATATTTTTAAAAAGAAACTGACATTTCATTTTAAATAAATTAATCATGTAAGGAAATATTTTTCACTATTTTAAGTGGCAGAATAGTATTACTCATCCTCAGGAGGTAACCTCAAAGTAAGCATTTAATTTTAAAATAAAAATACTGTTGGTATACCACCTAAATTCATTATGTATTCCTAACAATTCATGCATCACAATTTGGTAAATGTCAGCCATATAATCTTTTATTATGGACATTCAGAGGCTGTACGGAGAGGACATGAGTGGAAAGTCTGTGGCATTTGCCTGTTAATAATATTGTGGATAGAGGGGGGAGTGGGTGAGGAGGAACATATGTTGATGGGATCTGGTTAGAAAACTGACAGAGAGGATGGTCCAGAGACAAGATTCTGGGGCATGATATCATCTCGTATCCTGTACTATTGTTCCACAGCACCCAGAAGAATGGCTAATGTCCATTTAATCAAATTGTGTTCTGCTCTTAGAATCTAATGCTGCTATAAATAAATGTTTAAAAGCTAGAAATATTACAGATCATAATATCTGAATTATTCCCCCAAAAGTACATTTTGACCAACTGATCCAGTTTGATACAGTGTCGGAAATTTAAAACAATTTTATAACGTGTCACCATTGACATTGCTCACTCTGGCTTTTTCATTAATAAAAATAAAATTGAGATTCTCTGCATTTCACTCTGCTTTCTCTGGGCAAAGAATTTCACAAACTTTTAGAGGAAAATTAAAGACCTGGCACCAGCCTAAATAATCTATGTTAAAGTCCTAAGACTCTGAACCAAGTCAGTACATCTGGGAAATAACAAAGTCCACACACTTTTATTGAGAGTGTAAAATGTTTTATTGCTAAAAATACAGCCTTTTTGCATATCTATATGTATTAGAACATAACCTTGTTTGAAATATATATATTACAACAATGACAAACTAATCAACATCTCTTTGTTAAGTACCCACCATGTACCAGGGATTTTGCCAGGGATCATGAAACACATTCTACCCTCAAGGAATTCCCTGGTTGGGGTGATAGTACATCTTGGCAACTCAAGTCATATTACACTAGAGTTTCTGTCAAGATATTTGACAGTTCCTTTTGTGATAGTTTCCTACTATGTCAAACACAGAGGCACAAGGCCCCTGATCTATACCTGAAATATATTTTTCTAGAGGTCTCAAGTGAATGAAAAACAGTTCCTGTGATTACAGAAAGAATATAATTTTTAGGATGTATTCCAGCTACTGATATCTATGAATAATTCTCAGTCTCAAATGCCAATTCATAACGTTTAGGCCTTATTGAATACACTTTTCTTTGTACTATTTGATTGTGCCAAATAAAGCAAGTCTTTTCTAAAAGAAAATCTTCTCTAGGAGTCGGATTATAATTTCATCTCCAAGGATTGCAGAAAATTACAGAAAAAAAAATCAGAACTAAAGAAAACCATTTAGCTTTATGTAACTATACCATGCAACCATTATGTCACATAATATAATAACCTAGTTGAGAAAAGAAGTGGACAAACTAGACCTGCTATAAAAAGCAACTTGAATTTGTCTCAAGTTTAGATGTACAGATAGATATTCTTAAGCTATTTTTACCCCTACTTAAATACATCTTTCTTCCTATTACAGAGATGAATATCTATTTTCAAACACCATCTCCATAATGCAGACTTTTAATATAGGAAGTTGGAAATATTTACAGCCATATTACATTTTTCATTTAAACAGAAATTCCAAAACACTAATAATCAAACAGTACCATGAACATGATTATATATGAAACATCAAAGAAAATCCACATCCGTTAACTTTATAACTCTAAAACAACAAATTTTTAAAGACTTCATAGCAGAAATGTTCACAATTTACAACACAGTACGTACAGAAAGGTAACATACCTCACATTAGCATCAAATTTGTCCATTACAGGAAATAAGCATGAGTGAGTTGGATTTCGGTGCCCACAGGGTCCTAAAATGGGGGAAGTGAAAAAGATGTTAAAAAAGAAAGTACCATTGAAAAATAGAAGTCCTTGTTTTAAAAAAGTCAAGTAATTATTGCTTCCTATTAAGACTTGTTTTGTAGAAATATTTAATAAATAGTACTAAAGCAAAAAGCTTTTGGCATATGGACGTATGGAACAGCTGAGTGTCACAAAAGGTTTCTTTACATCCTACTGATTGCTTGGTGATTAAAACATATGGGTGTTTCTTTTTGCTCCAATTATTGTTATTTTTGTTCTTCCCAGAAACGTGGCTTATTTTTATGATCTGCGTTAGGATAGTAACTAGTGAAGATAGGCAGCTACATTCTTATGCTTAAAATAGTATATTGCCCAAAATCGCCAGTCATTTTGTTCCTATGAGGATTTTCAAAGAAAAAAAAAAAGGTTTAAACCATTTTAAGGGTAGGAAATCACAGATTCTTTTGAGAATCTAGTAAACTCTTGAGAACTGTCTGCCTAGAAAAAAATAGATATACATGCACACACATGCACAATTTCTAGACAGTCCATGGTTCCTTGAACTCAGGAATCCAGGAATCCCAGGCCCATCCAGGAACCCCAGGCTAAGAATTCCCAATTGAAAAAGAGTTAACTTTGAATTACCAAAGTTCCTCTATCACAGACCCTCAGAAGACCTCATACTCTTTAATGGATGGGCATTCACTGATCTCCACAAAATCAACCCTCTTAACTGATTGTTCAGTTCCATTTTTGCAAAGAATTTTTATATCTTCCTCACATCTGTTCCACAGCATGATGAATCAGTGAGTGTAGGGGCAGGACCCAGCTGTCTCTTCCAGGGTCACCATGAGCATGTTTCTTTTTCTTCTGAGCAGCATCATTCACTTCTCAGTAAAGAGAAGAGATTGGAAAAAAATAATCTCTGAGTTAACTCTTAGCTCTGATAGTCTATAGTTGTGTTTGCTAGTTTTCTAATTGAATCTTACCAAGAGGCAACTTGAAATCTGTTTATCTACATAACAGAACCACGAAACTCAGCCTGGACCCTTGGACACCTTGGCCAGGGTGAGCTAAACAGATGTGGCTGGCAGCCAGGAAGAGAATGGCAGATCACAAGATCTGAAAAGGACCTTGACTCTCAGTGTTTTCCAATGTTTGTTTCTTAGATCCTCTAAACTTAACAGGAGCCCCCATGGTCATTTCTGGGCCTGGAGCAGACATGGGGAAGGCTCCACCTGCAGGAATCTGAGCCCCCTCCCCTAATCTGAAGCAAAGTAGCTCGGTCCACATCTATCTGTTTTGTATTTTGAATGTAGAATAATATTTTGCTGGAAATATACAAGTACAAAGCCCTAACTATTGAAGTGATGGGGTTCAATTCTCTTTCCTCATCTATCTAAAATGTTTCCTGAGATGATCGCATCCATCTGGTAGCTGAAAATGCCGTACAATTACAATACTATTCACTGTAGACTCCCAAAATTGTATCCCTACTTTGAGACTTTCCCAGACATAGACAGTGACCATCCAGCATCTCAAGATGGATGATTATAAAGCATTTCAACCTAAACTCTTCCTTTCTCATCTCCAACACAAAAACCTGCTCTCTCCCAGTGTTCTTCATCTCAGTAAATGGCCCACCATCTACCCAGTGATTCAGACCAAAAAAACTTCTTCTCATACCCTAAGACCAAACCATCAGCAAACTCATTCTGATGATTCCTGGCCGGGGGTGGTGGCTCATGCCTGTAATCCTAACACTTTGGGAGGCCTAGGTGAGCGGATTGCTTGAGCCCAGGAGTTTGAGACCAGCCTGGGCAACATGGCAAAACCCCGTCTCTACAAAAAATTAGCTGGGTGTGGTGACATATGCCTGTAGCCCCAGCTACCTGGGGGGCTGAGGTGGGAGGATCACCTGAGCCCAGGAGATGGAGGCTGCTGTGAGCCAAGATCATGCTACTGCACTCCAGCCTGGGTGACAAAGTGAGACCCTGTCTCAAGAAAAAAGAATGAAAGAAAAAAAGTAAAAGAAAGAAAGAAAATTATTCCTACACCTGACCCTTCTCATCACCTCTGGACCCAGCACCTGGGGCCAAGCCCCCAAGTTCTTTCTCTGAAATACTCACCCACATCTCCAATCTGTCTCCTGCCAGAATGATATTTTTAAAATGTAAGTCAGGTCATTTTTTGCTTGCATAAAATTCTAGTGGCTTCCTATCATGCTTAGAATACAATCCAAATTCCTTATCATAGCTAACCAGACCTTACATGGTCTGGCCCCCACTCTTCTCCAAACTCAACTGTAGCCATGCCCCTCCCCTTCCCTGCCCACCAACTCACTGGTTTTACTGCTTTCCTGGGCCATAATTGTAGGTTCCCACCTCGGGGCCTTTTCACTTTGTCTCTTTTCCCTGGAATGTGACCATGTAGATTACTCTCTCACTTCCTTAGGGGTGCTGCTCAAATATCACTTCCTCAGACAGGTCTTCTCCCAACACCTAACTACAATTTCACACCCCATTTTCTAAAAATGTCTATCCTCTTTCTCTGTTCTATTTTTCCTTCTCAGTATATACATATATAGTCAATTGCTTCTTTATTTGTGATCTGTCTTGCTCACTAGAATATACATTTCAGGAGGGCATAGGACGCTGTCTTGATCACTGTGACATCCTCAGTGCCCTAGAGAATTGCCTGGTATATTGTATCCTCATCGTAGATATTTATTGAGTCAACTAAGTGGTTCATTAGTTTTGCAAATGAGAAAACTGAGGCTTAGGAGTTTTTGACTTCCACACTAAGAGGAAGGGGACCATCCCAGAATACAATATTGTAATTTAAAGAATAGCAAAAGTGTTATATCTTAATTAGTTACCCTTTACAATGTGTTAATAAGTGCCAGACATTGCCCTTTTTCTCCTCCTCCAACTTTTGAGTCCAACCTCTAAGTCCAACCTCCATCCTATAGATGAAGAAGCTGAGGGTCAGAGAGGTTAACTGAATTGCTGAAGTCATACACAGCAGCACTTGACCAATCTGGGAATAGAATTCAGGGCTATGAATTCCAAAACTTGAGCTTTAGCTTACATCATTCTTGTCATCTTATTATATGTCCTCCCACTGGAGCAAGAGAGTATCCTGATGAAAGTGAACATTTACCGTAATTTTCTGCTGTCCATCCATCTATTTCATCTTTCTCTGAGAATAATGTCTTGATTTTCCTTACTGAAACCAACCCTTCCCTCCTCTAATACCTAGCTCCAGTGATGAACACATAAGCAGGGCTGGTCAATCAGAATCGTCCATTCCTGGCAACAAGAATCACTTAGCTTACTGGCTGGACCAGGGAAAGCAAGGCCTAGAATTTTTGCTAGAAAGAGCCTATCTTTCCTCTGGTGTTGTCAGACAGTTCGAAGCTGTTGGTGGCCATCATTGCCACCCCATGGGAGGAGGCTGTCTGAGAAGAAAACTAAACCAAAGGAAGGCAGGGCTGCAATACAGGGAATGCCAGTGTCCTGACTACATAATTTGAGGCTTCCAGCAGTGTCTTAAGAAAATTTTACACTTCAGTGTCCTAATTACTAGAGCCAACAAATTCTTTTTCCCTCCTTAAGCCAGTTTCAGTCAGCAAGCAAATGAATGCTGAGTAATATACAATAAAATCAATATTGTATTGTTTTACAGAGTAAAGGGAAGAAAAGCTGGGTAGTTGCAGCTTTAAAAGACGTTAAAACCTAAAGTTTATATCATTAAAACTGCATATGCAAATGTTACAACACAAGGAAAATCTTATATATTCATAGCGTATACATTGTTACATTTTTTGCACTGAAACCCAATGAGCAAATTTAAAATGATTGCCTTTTAACAAACCAGTGAGATAGCATGCATTTTGTTAGAGAAAAAGGAACAGAGGAAGGAGGAGTTCATGATTAGTACCTATCCTAATTTGATTAATTGATTATGCCCGACTATTTTCTGCAGGGCTCACCAGGGAGAATTAATCACAGCCATGATTATAGGAACATCTCTTGCTGGGAAGATTGCATAGGGTGAGGGGGATGTGGAAGGAACCAGTGCTTTTATCTTGAATGCTTATATTTCTGGCTTCTTCACAAAACACTGCCTAGCTAATTAAAAATACAATCAACTCAGAGCATCTCCTATGCTCAGGTACAAGTTGTGTCACTTCTAAAAATTCTGCCAATTCAAATCCATTAAGACCTGGTGTGTGTGTGTGGGGGGGTGTGAGTGTGTTATAATGACAGTCACGCTGTACCCTACCATCTGGGCTAAGGGACAAGAAATGATACCCTCCATACTAATCTGCTTCGGAGAGACTGTCCTAGATCATCGGAAAAAGATCATGGCAAGTTCTGGAAAAGGGATGGGCAAGGAGTCAAGCAAACCCTTCTACCATGTGAGGTACAAATGCGTGTCTCAATAGTCTCTCAAGACCAAGCTTGACAAGCTCAAACCACTGGAATTACTTAAAACATTTCATCCATCATAAAAGTAAAATTGCAGCAACATGTAACTCCATCAGATTCCCTTAAGCTTCTTTTTCTTGATGGATATATTCAGAATCTGATTTTTCCTTATAATACTAGGAGAAGGAGGAAGAGCTTACCTTATTTATGCCACTCAATACCATTCCAACCCTTGGTTTTCTGGCTTTACAAGTTTTAAGGGCAAGCCCCAAAGGTAAGTGCATCCCATCTTTACCCTTGTTTTTGATTCAGAGTTCTCTGAAATATTGCTGTGGAACAGTCGTTAATGGTTAACAGAAGGTGTGTAGTTGCATCTCTGTTATAAGAAGTGTGAGCACAGGGTTCACATGTGAATAGTCCCCACCTATTGGAATGAAATATCGATGTAGTTTGGTACGGTGCCAACATCTGCAAACCTGGAGATATGTAGTAACCTCACCTTGCTTTTCTCCGCTTTATTCTGTTTTCTCTGGTTTTGGTTGCATGGATGGATATTCATGCATAACTATGCTTGGATTGACCATGTTTCTTCATAGAGTATGCCTTCATATTCTTCATAGAGTAACAAATTTCATTTGTTAAATTTCTACATCGAAGGACATATCCCATTACTCTTCTTTCAGGACAAGTGTCAGGAGTAAGTAAAACATTATTATGTTAACAGCCAAATCAAGGGTGGGAGCCTGACATAATGGAATAATTGATTATGGCCCACTGGAGGGGAAGTCACTGGACCTAGGTCCTCCAAGTGACACTGCTACTGTCTTATTCTTAAGCAAGTCTGTTCACTATTCATGATCTCAATTTTCCCAGTTGCAGAACGGAACGGGGCAGAGGATGAACCCACGGGAGAAATGTCAAGTAATTAGAACTTCTCTAAAGTTACAGGAAATTTGTAGAATGTCTCAAATAGGTTCCTTAGGTAGAATAAAAGTAAGAGAAATGTGTAAGGCCAGATATTGGATAAGAATTACCTATACAAAGGCTTGTTGTTGGCTTTGTCACCTCACTGCTATAACCTACTACCTGCCATATGCACTAAAACACACAATCCCATCAGGATCACACAAGCAAGCAACTCACAAAGAGTCTTACAAATTCCATCATGATCATGATTTCCTAGTACTCCAAACTCTCTTGACCTTCAGTATGAAAAAAATTATCGAATCATCTGAAAACTTGCAGCAAAGAAAATACTCTCACTAAATGGAAGAAAAGAATCCTCTTCTTGGCTATTTACTTGGATTTTGTTTTCTGGGAAACATTCAGAATTTATAGGATGCTGTCCTGGCAATTTTTTAAATCTTAATCAGCTGATACATTCTCTTTAAAAGAATTTCTGCCTATAAATTAGTCCCTCAAGAAAAAATCACATTGTTTATCTACAGATCTAAATTGCAGTGTACAGGTGAAAATGTGTACAAACAATTAAAGAAAAAAAAAGAAGCCTGTGTTTCACATGCTGGTAGTAAAAATGTCATTTGAACTAAGTCATTTAGAAAGATTTAGTCCTAAATTAAAAGTTTCTAGCCATTTCATTTGCATAACTGAATATCCAATACGGACACCAATTCTGTTATAATTGAAATACACCTATACTGATAAGTACAATTAGGATGCAAAATGTTTTTAACTTTTTTCAAAGTAAACACACATTTCTCAGCTGGGTAAATAAACGTATCACAGCTGGTAAGTTTAGCACCTTTGTGAAAAAACTATTACATAAAACAGCCCTTAACCAATGAAAGGATATTTAAAAGGCATACCCAATCTACCTCTTGTTAAGAGGAATGGATTACAGGAAAAATAAAGGGGTAACATACACTTCCATTTCATGTTGTGCTGAATGGGATATATCTAGTGTTTCTAGAAATCAGAGGTTTTTTTTCCCCAAAGGCAGAGATTTTTTTTTTCCCCAAAGAATACAATGAGATCCCAAGAAAACAGGACCAATTAAGTGTGAATCTGGAAATTTCATGGGAAAAAAAGAGACGATTCAGTCATTAATTCATGTGCTTTTGGAATCACTTGATTAACATTTCACTTGCTATTTGACCACAAATGCTATGAGAAAAGAGATATAGTATGTGATCAGCAAGCATCTGAGAATAAATGGCATGGCATAGTCTGAAAGTCCTACTCAATAATTAGAGAAGGAATAATTAGCCTTGTCTTTGTGGCTCCAGAGGAGAAATGGGTGCAAGGCTCACGAGGAGTTTGAGACTCACTGTGAGGTAATTCATTTCAATCATCAGTGCTGTCCAATTATTGATCTGTGTGCCTTGACAAGTGAAAGGATCCACCTCAGTAGGAGGCTTAGAGGCCAGAAAGCCATCAGATAGTCACGTTTGAGGGAAATAAACAAATCTTGGATGATTCTAAATTCTGAGGAAATCCAGGAATGCAACAAGAACAGAACTAAGAGGCTGTTTATTGTAGAGCAATGGTTCTCAAGTTTAGGCATGCATAAGAATCACCTGGAGGCTTGTAAAAATACAAAGGCTGGACCTTACCCCCAAGTTTCTGAAGTAGTAGATTTAGAATGGAGAATCTACATTTTAACAGATTCACAGATATTACTGCTGCTGGTGGTTCAGGGACCACTCTTTGAGAACCACCATGGCAAAACAGCAGTTCTCCAAGTGTGGTTCACATCCCACTGGAGAAAGGATATGGTCTTAGGTAGTAGGTATCTAGAGCATTAAGTACTCATCAGATCGTATGGCAAAAAAACGTGCTCCCTTTTAATTTTCTATTTTAGTTACTGTTTATGTTGATTTAAAGGATTCAAATAGGTGCTAGTTTATCTATGAAAACCCTCCTGTTATTTCCTAATCTCTCTTTTTAAAGGAAGAATAGGTCTCAGACTCACAAGTTTTTTTTCTGGAAACACCATTGTCTTAGTTGGGACCCCAAGAAGCGGAACTCTTGATAAGGACTAAATACACATTACTAATTTGGCAGGTGCCAGTACACAGATATGGGATAATAATACAAAAAACGGAATAAGGCACAGTCAATAAAATGTGTGTTATTAAGCCACAGAAGCTTAATCTCACAGGGAAGCTTTGGGAAATGGTGTAAAACATATGCCTCAGAATTCTCCCAGACAAGCGGGTAGGATGGTGGGGTGTGGATACTCCTGCACCCACAATTTGTTGGTTAGAGCTATCCAAAGTGGAACTTGGATTCTCAGGCACCTCCAATTTATTGTGCTTGTGTGCAAAGGGGATTCCAGTAGACTGAGAGCAGCCCTCCAAAAATGTTGCAGGTTCATCATTGGAAGTCTGACGGCTTACAGAGAAATGGTCAGGGGATCTACAGGGAAATGAAGCAACACCAACATTGTCTGTTCCAGCTATTTAGCTGAAATATAATATGAATACATTGTTCTTGGTATATTGTATTTGTTTGTACAGTTATCTTCTATTTCTTGCAATTGGTACTGGTTTTCACTTTTCAATTTTGTTTCCTTATAAAATAAATTTATTTAAGGAAAATTAATTGATCTAAAGAAAAATGTTACACAGTTAATGTTCCAGATGGTATGAAAAGGTGGCAAGAATCACGAAGGAGTAAAACTCAAACGACTGAAGTTTGAGAAATGCTGGCATAATGGTTTAAAGTGGGAGTTGGCTCTTTTTTTTTCCCTGTAAATGGCTATTTACCAAGTATTTTAGGCTGTCAAGAGCATAAGGTCACTGTCACAACTACTCAACTCTGGCGTGTAGTATGAAAACAGCCATTAACAATACATAAATGACGGACATGGCTGTGTTCCAATAAAACTAAATAAATGGACATAAACATTTGAATTTTACATAATTGACACTTGTCACAAAATATTAT
This sequence comes from Mandrillus leucophaeus, assembly GCF_000951045.1. Classification (NCBI taxonomy): domain Eukaryota; kingdom Metazoa; phylum Chordata; class Mammalia; order Primates; family Cercopithecidae; genus Mandrillus; species Mandrillus leucophaeus. The sequence goes on along the minus strand of NW_012102943.1, from coordinate 3,574,056 downwards.
TCTTCTTTTGATTTTTTTGAACAATTTAAAAACGTAAACATTTATTTTTTAGCTTGCAAGCCATACAAAAACAGGCAGTGGGATAGATAGTTTGCCAACCCCTGATTCAAACCACAACCCTGGAATCTGTCCTAGTTCTATTAATTACCAATATGATGTTGGGCAAATTACTTGACTTTTCATAGCCTCAGCAGCCTCATCTGTATAATGGGGATAAACATACCAACAACCTCACAAGGTTGATGCAAAATTTAAAAATAGAAAATGAACACTTATAAAGCAGGTGCTCAAGGAGTTCACAGTATGATGTTAGCCAGCTGTTGTAATAAGGTGGATTCCACCTTTCCTGTGTCCCAATAATTTCTGGGTAGATATTTCTTACTCTGCTTCTTCACAAAGGCAGCTGTGCACCTAGTGGCCCATCTCCCCTACTTTGGGATGTGGCTACAGAAATTATTCCTCTTCTATATAGGATAAGCCTCTGAAGGCTGAGCTTGAAAAGGCCCAAAAGGTCTTGTCATTACTGATTTCAGAGGTCTGGAATTGGGAGCAGGTCAAATCAAAATTTGCATTTCATCTAAATTAACTCTTTATGACTAGTATTTTGAGTGTTACAGAATTATGCTGTTGACAGCAGTGGTTCTCAAACATTACTATATCTAAAAATCACACAGAAAACTGTAGGTTCAGGCACTGCCACATTCAAAGCATTTTTTTTTTTAAGATGGAGTCTCGCTCTGTCGCCCAGGCAGGAGTGCAGTGGCCGGATCTCGGCTCACTGCAAGCTCTACCTCCCGGGTTCACGCCATTCTCCTGCCTCAGCCTCCCGAGTAGCTGGGACTACAGGCGCCCGCCACCTCGCCCCGCTAATTGTTTCGTATTTTCAGTAGAGACGGGGTTTCACCGTGTTAGCCAGGATGGTCTCGATCTCCTGACCTCGTGATCTGCCTGCCTTGGCCTCCCAAAGTGCTGGGATTACAGGCGTGAGCCACCGCGCCCTGCCTCAAAGCATTTTTGAATCATAAATGCCCCCGTGATTCTGATGAAGATGATTCCTGGAGAGCAGTTCAGGAGACACTGCAAGGATGGAGTGCAATCTGTCCAGGTGAGTATACCCTTCTGAAATCCTCTTTAATGATTTTTCTGTATCTGTTTAAATGCCTCATTGGCTGAGAGACCTGGACTATAGTATTTGCTCTGCGTGCCAAGAGAAAGGTTTCTGCAGGCATATTTACCTCTGCTGTCCTTGCTCTATGCTATTTCTTCTGAACCTCCTGGATTAGGAAACCATTTATACAGAATTCTCCATTTCAGATATCATGTGCTAATGATCATATCCAATTAAACATGCCAGTGCAATCTCAAAAGACGTAGGCTATTTACAGCCTCTTAGATGAAAATGCTTGAGCAAAATCTACATTTTTCCTAGACTAATAAAATGTCACCTCCCCAAAGGCTGCTGTCAACAATCTTCTACCAAGAGTTTCTAAACCAACCCCTGGAACAAAAAATAAAATTATACCCATAGACTTTAGAGGGGTCCGTTTAACACAGAAGAAAGGGCTCCTGGGGAAGAAGCAGAAGAAGAGCAATGGCACATTTTTATAACAGACCAAGAACCTAACCTTTCACCTGTATTACCTCATTCACCTTCACTTCACACTATCAGGAGATTCTGCAATTATTCTCATTTCACAGATGAAGAAACTGAGGCATAGGAAAGAGGAGCCACCCAAAGCAATTCCAGACAGTGACTCCAGAGCCCAGAATTTTAACCACTAAGTTATCCCACACACACACGCACACAAACCCAGATCTCAATGATCCCCTATCTCAGCTCTCCCAGCTTAATTTACTATTACTTATTTAGCTTCTCAAAGCTTCCAGAATGTCTACCAGCACTTGAAAGACAATACGTTTTTAACTAAGGCTCAATTTTGCTCTTGGCATCATGTGACTTTGAGCTCCTCACTTTGCCCCAGGTTTATAGCTGTTTAGTGTGGTTAAGATATCCAGCCCATCTGTCTTATAGATCCACTACTATTCATGAAGTTCAAATAAGATACCTTATGTGAAAGCCCTCTGAACATTGCAAAAAGTTATCCAAAATGATAATTTCTCAGTCTGTCATTTTCATAAACCATTTTGAAACGTTGAGAAGGAAGAAAGAGTGCATTCATTTTATGAAATCATCTGTGTCAAAAATCAGATTTTCCAGAGATGCAAGGTAGATTGTAAAATACCAAAACTGCTGATCTCTGGGGGAGCAAAGAAACACTACTACTTGGAAGGTGGACTATTTTTTGTGGCTCAATGTAATGGAAATTATGGGAGCTTGAGAATCAGATGACCTGGGCAGTGGACATTGCCCTGCCACTACCTGAACTTTAGTGAGTCTTTCCCTCTCCCCTTACAGGGGAGACAAAGCTGTTTGGTGGTTAATAAGGTGGTTAGGGCTGGGCTCGGTGTCTCATGCCTGTAATCCCAGCACTTTGGGAGGCCGAGGCTAGTGGATCACCTGAGGTCAGGAGTTCGAGACCAGCCTGGCCAACATGGTGAAACCCTAGCTCTACTAAAAGTACAGAAATTGGCCGAGGTGGGCGGATTATGAGGTCAGGAGATCGAGACCATCTTGACTAACACAGTGAAACTCCATCTCTACTAAAGATACAAAAAATTAGCCGGGCGTGGTGGTAGGCGCCTGTAGTCCCAGCTACTCGGGAGGCCGCGGCAGGAAAATGGCGTGAACCCAGGAGGCGGAGCTTGCAGTGAGCGAGATTGCACCACTGCACTCCAGCCTGGGCAACAGAGTGAGACTCCGTCTCAAAAAAAAAAAAAAAAAAAGTACAGAAATTAGCCGGGCGTGATGATGCATGTCTGTAGTCCCAGCTACTCGGGAGGCTGAAGCAGAAGAATCACTTTAACCCAGGAGGCTAAGGTTTCAGTGAGCTGAGATTGCGCCACTGCACTCCAGCCTCGTTGACAGAGCAAGACTCCATCTCAAAAACAAAACAAAACAAAAAAGAAGGTGCTTTGGAGATTCAGACTGCCAGTGTGAAGTACCAGCCCAATTACCACCTCATGAGTAACCTTGGACCGGTCATGTCATCTGTCTTGGTTTGTTTCCCCAAAATAAAAGTAAGAATAAGAAACAACAACTTTGCAATCATCCAAAGAACGGATTGGTGAATAGATACACAGAAATATGACAAAGCAACTATGGTAAAATTAGAATTACAGAATCTTTTTAGTGACTATATGAGTGTTCACTATATAGCTCTTTCAACCTGTCCCTTAAGTATGTATTTTCATAATAAAATATTGGAAAATAAGCCTCAAAAAGGGCAACAACAGAGTTTTTAGAAAAGTTAAATGAGATACAGAGCTCTCAGCAATGCTCATGAAGGTGCTTGGCATTCAGTGATGACCTACTGTGCGGGTTGAAGATGAGATACAATCTGTGAGTTAGAGTTGTGCTAGGTGAACAGATGTGACAAACATGAGCAGAATGAGAAGCCAGGCCACATGACACAGAAACCAGGTGGACAGAGGGGAGCCAGGATGTGCCCACTGAAGCATCAGAGTCGACAAGAGGTGCACGAATGGAAGGATCAGGATGTTGTGCCTGGGTTGCCTAATGTGGGGGAACCTCAAAAAGAAAGGCAGATCGTCTTTATTACAAGCCACAGTATGTGATTCTCCATCCAACATCCCTTTCAAAGAAGAAAAATACTGGCCTTGAAGTCAAACCTGCGTTTAAATCCCGTCTTTGCCATACTAGTTGTGTGATAGGAGGGGACATTTATTCAGGCATCCACTACACCACTTGTCATTGGAAAACTTTACCACCACCACAAGGATGAGCCTGTGGCAACTATGCTTCTGTTATGATTTCTTGGTCATAAACAGTTGAGCCAATCAGATTCTCTTTCTTGAGAATCTGAACTAAAAGAACAGACTACTGGGAATGTGTCAAACTAATGGCAGAAGTAATGTGGAAAGGGTCCTGAACTCCAGGAGCTGAGTTTTCTAGAATTGGCTGTTTTTCCATCCTTCCTGGAGCCAAGTTCCTTAACTCCATCATGAAAGCACCATTGTTTTTTCAATAAATCCAAATTTTTTGTTTAAGTAGCCAGCATTGGCTTTTATTATGTATAACCAATAAATATATTTACTAATACACCTAGCCTTCTAACTAATACAAGAGTTTAAGGGTCTAGGCCTTAGTTTTCTCATCTGTAGATGAGAGAGACAATACTTCTCTCAGAAGTTCATAGAAAAATCAAAGACTAGGTGCACAAAATATACATATGATAAATATTCAATAAACATTATTTAAACTAAAGCTGAGTTTCAGAACAGATCTTTTTGAGCAAATGCTTAGAGACATCTTGCTTGGATGGGGAATGTGTGATCGTGAAAAGAAAAAGAAGCTAATATTCAAGAAAAAGGAAAGAGTTGATTGAATTTGAAATTCGGTTTTAAAAGAAACTTTCTGATTGAGATATCAAACATTAAATTAGTTCTACGTAAATATGCAGACTTAAATTTCTGTTGGGTTTCTCCATAGTGCTAATGTGGATTTGAAAAGGAAAGAAATACAAACTTCATGGACAGATAATATATTTTTCTTAACTTAGAGAGACTCTTCAGAATTTATCTGGCAGTAGACAAGATATTAAAGGACTTTTGATTTGGATTACTCTGTGAGTAATGAGGAAATTTATAATCCAAATTAAGGTAGCAGTGGGGGTAGGTGAAGACAAGGAACATGACAAGATCTAAGACCAGAATTAATTCAACCTAGAAGTACAATTGCTGAGAAAAAGCAAAGGTTTTTCTGAAACTCAAAATAAGAGGCAAAGCTTAGATGCTTAGTAAGAAATGTCAATTCATCCCTAGTAATTATTGACCTTTCAGTCTTGTTCCACTCATTGACTCTCATTAATCCAAATGTTTAGTTATCTTAAAATCAGATATATTTTCATTCCAAAAATCCAAGTGGCTGGATTGTGAGTTTCATTTTTGTTCTTTAGGTCTTAACCCAATAGTTCTCAGATAGTGGTCTCAAGACGTGGAGCAACATCATCACCTGCGAACTTATTAGAAATGTAAATTCTCAGACCTTAACCTAGGTGAATCAGAAACTTTGGGAATGAGGACCAGCAATCTGTGTTTTTTTTAATTAATTTGTAATTTTTGTGGGTACATAGTAGGGTGCACAAGATGTTTTGATACAGGTATGCAATGTGAAATAATCACATCATGATCATGTAAAATGGGGTATTCATCCTCTCAACCATTTATCCTTTGTGTTACAAACAGTCCAAATATTCTGTCACTCATGAAAGTTTGAGAACCACTGTCTTAACTCAACCATGAGGCTGGTAAAGCCAGCGCTCTATCATTTATTCACTGGCAGTTACCAAACCTGTGAATTTGTTGACATAGGGTCTTAAAAAAACAGTCAACCTTTTTAGACATGCCTTAGATTTGCAAGCATATTAGTAATTGGTAAATGGTAAGGCAGTCATTGTTACTCAGACTATATTTAAGGCTAGCCCTATGAATAAGTCTACTTGGTAGCCATTTACATTGTATTTCCCTCTGTTCAAATCTGTACTACTTTCTACTGCCTCAATAGTATAAAAAAGTCAACAGCATGCAGAATGGAGGAATCAAGGGGCAAATCAAGAAGAATAAAGACAGAGCTTTTTTAAAAAAATGGCAACTTTAATTTTGACAAGAGAAGAAATATCTAAAGTTTAGATTGATGGTAAGGAGAGCTTAATGGAAAAATAAAGGTATAATTCATTGTTCCTTTCTCCATCCCTCCTCTCCCCTGCACCTCCCCACTTTTCCATTACCCAACCCTGCCCCACCCCTCTCACTCTGCATATGCCTTTGAGCTATTTCTGAATAACAGAGAGGGGGTGAAGACATAAAAATGAGATAAATCACATTTCAGCTGAACACAACGCACAACCTCATAGTCGCTAGCCTGTTTTCTAGAGGGAGACTTGGATATACAACCAGGCTTGAGGATACCTAAGTGCTTTTCCACCCTGTAATACCAAGATCCCGTTCATGCAAGGCACTGTAATATGGAGGTTCAGAGCATGGATTCTGGAATCAGACAACACACAATTTCATCCCAGCTTCACTGATCCATAGCTGAGAAAACTTGGGCACATTATTTTACCTCTCTAAGTCTGAGTTACTGCATTGCTAAAATGAGAGTAACAGAAGTGTGTATCCTATGAATCCTTTCATAGGATTCTTAATGAAGATTAAATAAGATCATTCTCATTAAGCATTTAGAACAGTGTCTGGCACATATCAAGGTCTAGATTAATGTGAGCTATTAAGATTATTATTATATTGCCTCCCAAATGCTTCTCAGCCTTCAGCAGCATGTTGAGCATTTCCAGGCATAGCAACAAGGCAGTGAAAAGCAGGAGGGATAAAGGTAAATGTGTGAGGGTGGTAAAGTTGGAAGCGGGTGGGAAGGCAGCTAGCAACACAGCAATTCATCTATTTATTTAAAAACTTTGTTGTAAGATGTTTCTATACAAGGTTACAAGACTCGTGTTTGAATTACAGCAGTGGTTTTCAAATGGAGTGGTGGGAGGAGGGGTATTTTGCCCACCCACCCTCCAGGACATTTAGCAATGCCTAGAGAAATTTCTGGTTGTCACAAGTAGGAGTTGCTACTGGCATCTAATGAATGCCAGAGATGCTGCTGAACATTCTATGATGCAGAGCACAGTCCTCACAACAACGAACTATCTAGCTCAAAATTCCAATAGTGCCAAGAAATCCTGCATTACTGCATGGTGTGAAGTTAGCTTAATAAGGCTGGACACATTTTTCAATATTCAAAAAAGCAATGATATGGAAGACTGAATTTTCATATCAACAAATTGATTGGTTAAATATCAGAAGGTAACCATAAGAAATTAGGTGAAATGTTTCTTGCTACAAACAAGAACATCAATGGCAATCAGAGAATTCTAGCATTGAGAGAATCCTTGGAAATGATCTAGTGACTAGATTCTCGTTGAAATCATTCATCACATTTCACAGGTGAAGAAACCGAGACTTAGAAAGGCAAAGAAACTTGATCTATGTCACACAATGATGCTACAGCCATCCTCCAGATTCTTCCAAAAAACTAATTTAACTTGTTAGTCAGATAGTGATAATATCAAGGGTGTTCAATTCATGTATTTGCTTTGCATTTTTTCAGTGATCATAGTCTATATCTATTCCTATCTCCAGAAATTCCCAAATAAGGGCCTTACCTGATAAGGTGGTAGCAGTGGGAATGAAAAAGAAAAATAAAATAGATTTAAGAGGTATTGAGGGAAAAATAGATAAAACCTGCCTATTGATGAAAACTACGGCAGCTACTGATGAAGGAAGAGGAGGAATAAAAAGGTGACTTCAGTTCCCAGCCTGGGTGATGTAGAGGATGGTGGTGTTCAATCACAGGTGGAAAAATCAGGAGGCGGCTTGGGGTGGCAGGATGCTTATGTTGGGTTTCAGGTGCTGTCCTTTAGTCTGTGAAGTTGGGGAAGGATATGAGGAGATGAACAGAATCAGGGAGGTCCAGAAGAGCAGGGTGAAAGAATATACATTTGATTTGTTGGCTTCAAGGATGCTTTTGCCCCCAGAAGGAACAGCATCAGGACTGAAATCCAGGTAACTCAGAGGAACCAGACACACCACGGTCCTCTGGGCCCTGGGGCCTCCTTCTGCTCCATATGAGCTGGACTAAATGCTCCCTGAAGCTCTTGCTAGCTTCAGTGAGCTACAGTTCTCCTAGCATTTAAATGATGACTGTAGCTCTCCTCTATAATAATTATTATAATAAGGATATTTCCCACAGGAGGGAATGATGCAAACATAAGAGAGATTTTAAGATGAGAATGCATGAGGAAAATAAACATGATTAAGAAATGACTTGCTAACGCGGCAAAACCTCTTTACTTTTTACTAATTTTTTTTCCTGACACTTGTATATTTCCTAGGTGAGAGCTGCTCTTCAGAACTCTGCAGGTCTCATCCCTGCCCTGACTTTTTCCTTGTTTCCAGGGCACTGCATCCACCACCCACATCCTTTTCCTTCAAAACCCGTGCTCACCAGGAGCACACAGCAACATCTCCCTTGGTCACTGATGCTGAAGTTCCATTCCGGCGACAGGGTAAATATCCACTACTGCCCACCACAGTCACCCACAGCTTTAAGGGCCAGAGAATCCATCCCAGCGATAGAAGACAGGGAGGGCAAACTCGAACCAGTGTCCTTCCATCAAAAGCCTCCTTCGGTTCATGTCAAACCTATACCCTAAGAAACATTCTATTTCTTCCTTTGATTGGACCAAATGGAAATCAAGCCAAGATTTTCTCTTAACATTGAACTCTAGGAAGACAAGCTCATGCCTACCACTTTTTCACCTCTGCCAGCTGCCACTTCCTTGTATCAACAGCCGCTTCTTTCAAAGGCAACTAACAGCACAGTGCCGCACAAGGTAGCAAGCTGTGAGGAGATGCATCTGAAATTGGGATTGGGATTCTGTGAAAGGCAACTGCAGGATGGTTGCGAGTACCAGCAGTGACCGCCAAGGCTTTATGCAGCCCCACACACTCGTGGCCACGTATACACACACATCCAAGTGGACGCTCAAGACACACTATCTTGTCTCTCTCTCTCTCTCTCACACACACACACACGCATGCACAGCACAGTCTCTGGGCTGCACATCAAGGACCAGCCATACAGTCCACACACACATCCAGTTACACACTTGGCTATGGATGCACAGCCTGTGCGTGCTTTCTCTTACACACACGCACACACACAAATCTTTACATACACAACCTCCCTTGTATAGTCAGTGAGCACATATGCAGTTTCACAAGTACTTACATACACAAGTGCAAAGCAACAGCCCCAAGCCTACAGTGATCCCACGCTGGAAACACGTCGTATACAACCAGCCAGCCCACCTACACCCTGAGCCGCCCCGCAGCCCACCCTGCCGCAAAGTCAGGTCTCCTGAGTACTGAACCCCCAAG
>NW_012102943.1:3531849-3564550 GCF_000951045.1 Mandrillus leucophaeus | reverse complement strand
CAGGGGAGTGGGCGCAGAGGCGGGCTGGGGCGATCTCACCCGCTCCGGGCTGGCCAGCACGCGCCCTCCCTGGCGGGAGCGCTGCCCATCTGATGGAGGTCAGGCGGGAGCCCTGGGTTGATTGCAGGCTCCTGGGTGACCTTGGACAAGTTGGTTAGCCTCTCTGAGTGCCGACTTCCTCTATTCAAAGACAATAAATATGAAAGCGTTTGTGGTGTCCTGTGCCAGGGAAATCCTGTCCCTGTATAGTTTACTTCCTTCTTATGCCTTTGCCTCTGCCAGAGCGGGGAGAGTTTGGGAGCAGGGTTCAGAGCGAGCTTAGTAGCACCTTGGATATAAGACTCAAGTTTTTCAGAGGCAATGATTCCATTTGCCTGAAGTCTTCCTAAATCATCCTGTCCATATTGATAGTCTACTCTTTGCTGTCGTAGCCTGTCCTCCCAGCTTTGAACACCTGTGACCTTGAGCATGTAATTAAACAAGAGTCAAGCCTCAATGCTCCCATCTGTAACACGGGCATAAACTCACGGTTGTGTGGTGCTGGTGTGCCACTTAGTGAGCTGCAGTATCTGTGAGGGACGGTGACAGAGTGAAAACCATTTTTCCTCAACACGTGTGAAAAAGCCTCAAATTCCAAGGATAAAATAATTCAAGAGTTAGACTAGTCATGTTGGGAAGGGCAAGGGCGAGCAGAGCCTTCCTTCACGGGAGGCAGGCAGGGAGCAAAGGGGGTAATGGGTGAGTAATTCACCCCCTCAAGGGCCACTGAGGCCTCCTGGAACCTAAACAAAACAGAGAAACTGTGGACAGTGATTAACTTCTGAAAGTAAATAAATCTGCCAAGACAATCTTAAAAAATATTAACTTACAATTGTGAGCATATCTCAAGTGAACTGGAAATTTAAATTGACCACCTTATTCATGCTAGAAACCTTTGAACTGGTCCCTTTCTTAGTTTCTCTCTGTTGATATGCCTTGTCTCTCATTTTCCCTCTATTTTGTTAGGTCCGTCCTTCTTCCTCATGGTCTATATTTCTTCCCCATCTTACTCTTACACTTTTTTCTCTCTTCTTTCCTTCTCCTCCCATCTGAGTTCCCATTCTGTGTATCTCTTCTTCACCATCTTTGTGCCGAGTTTTTATCTCAACATCTCTCAGCCACTTCCACCTATTAGTTCTTTCCCTGTTGTGTATGCCTTGCATATGTATTTATCTCATATCCCCTATGAAAAATGTAAAAGCAGAGGAGCTGTAGATTATTTCTCTCATGACAATAAGATCTGAACTTGAATTTACCACTATTCCCCTTCCCTAAACCAAACACCTCACTTAAATGACACCATTATCCTCACTCATGGATGCTCAAAGCCTGAATCATCTTTGACACCTCCACCTCTGTTCCCCTTCTCCCCACTTTCTACTCAAACATTTGCCAATTCCTGGGAAGTCTATTCCCACTCTGTCATTTGCATCTGTCCCTTCCTTCTTATTTCCCCTGGGCCTAATTATATATCTATTTTTTGGTAATCATCAAAGATTTTCTAACTGGTCTTCTCTCCCTGCAGTCCATCTTCTTCACTGAGGTCAGCATGTCTTCCTCAGGCAGATAGATCCCCAACAGCATCACTCTTTGCTCTAAAACCCTAATACCCATGAAAGGTAGAAAGCAGCTCCCCAAAGATATCCACGTCCTAATCCCAAGAACCTGTGGTTATGTTACCTTGCATGGCAAAATGGACTTTGCAGATGTGATTAGGGATTTTGAGATGGGAAGATTATTGTGGATTATACAAATGGGTCCTTAAAAATATTGTTAAAAGTAACAGAGAGAGGTAAAAGAAGAGGTCAGAGTGAGAGGACATAAGGACTCAACCTGCTGTCACTGGCTTTGAAGACAGAAGAAGGGGCCTATGCCAAAGGATGCTGATGGTCTCTGGGAGCTGGGGAAGACAAGGAAAGAGATTCTCCCCTAAAGCCTCCAGAAAGGAAGGCAGCTCCACAGGCACCATAATATTAGCACAGTGAGATCAATGTCAGATTTCTGATCTAGATAACTGTAAGATAATGAGTTTGTGTTGTTTTAAGCCACCGAGTGGTAATTCGTTGCAGCAGTGACAGGTAACTAATGCAACGCTTCTCTTTCACAAATGGAGTTACACACAAATGCTTTATCTTGTTATTAGCATCAATTTAGGTAGCCAGATTTTCAGCCATCTTACTATACCCAAAGCTTCTATTTCAAGCAGTCTATTCTTCAAATGCTTTCTTTTCTTTCCTGCTCTGTACCAGTGTTCACAATGCCCTCTCTTCCGGAATGCCCCCTACATGATGCCAGTCCTACCACTTGCCAATGCCCATGAACTCCCTGGAGTTATTCCTAACCTCTCCCTTCTTTACTTCCACAGAACCCTCTGTTTGTATTTCTCAAGGTGTGTCTCATATTCTCATTTTAAATAGTGCTTTCTAGTGAGAGAGAAGGGAACAAGAAGACTTTATACACACACGTTGAAACTGCTTCTGGCTTGCTGTTCTCAGAATGCTGTGTTTATGCCTCTCCCGTGGCAGTGGCCACCACACTCTGTTGTTTGTGAGTTATTTATGGGTCTGCATGGTTCACTGGATTGTGAATGTCTCAAAGCCAGAAACTAGACCTTGCCTCCTTCCATATGACTCCAGCCCCTAGAACCATGCCAGGCACACAGTAGGGACTTTATAAATGAGCTTTAAATATATGAGTGAGGAGGACAGGTGCAATGTCTGGTTGTATTGAACAGACAGGGATATTAATACATTTTTCTTGCACCATCTGTTTCTATTTAGTTGGGCTAACCCATTGAAGCACCTCAGTTAATGCAATGTGGTTTTAAATGGGGCCACTTTGATGCATACCTTGAAATGTATACCATTTTTTGTTTTGTTTGTTTGTCTTGTTTTTACTGAAGAAGAGATACAATAAAAGGGCTCTTCATTTTTCAATCAACTTTTTTAAGGGCTATTTTTGTGAGTAAAAGCATTATAAACGTGCAAAGTATTTGGCCCAGCAATTCTATTTCTCGAAATGTATCCTAAGGGTAATAAGCTTATGCATACAAGGATTTGCCTAAAGGAATGTTCACTGCAGGACCTTTTATAAGAGTGAATACTTGGAGAGAACTGAAATGTTTAATAATGAGAGATTCACCACTTAAACTGTATTATCCCTCCCATGAGATATGCTTGGGTATTGAGTATGATTTTGTCAGTTGATATTCATTGTATAAAAAGATGTTTGTGGATATGCTTATATTCTTTCTATGCTTGTCTGAACTTTCTAACTACCATACAATAGCCATATATTTAAAACTTTCCATTTTTTAAAATAAAACTGTTTTGCCTCCAAAAGGCATCATATAAAACTTTCATATTTATCCAACTTTCAAGAAAATTCATCTACAGATGGGATTCAATTCTCTGATTACGATGAAAGAAGAGAAAAGTCATAAAAGACTTGAAATATAATCTGGATATATCTTTATTCTGTTAATTTATTCACTCTAGGAATATTTATTATACCATCTTAATTAAGGCCTCTGAGAGCAAACAACAGAAACAGATTCTAGCTACCTTAAACAAAAGAAAATGATTGACATAATATGAGAAACTCACAGAACCACTGAGATACCAGGAAGCAGGCTTGGAGAAGCAGGCACCAGGAGGGCTCTAGAGAACCAAAAAGCAGAAAGCACAGCAACTGGTTCACAGACAAACTCAACTAAGATGCCACAGCATCACTCCCGACATGGTGAATGGCTTCCACAAGTTTTCCATCCTTGGGTGGGTCACTCTCCCAAACTCAGAGTCCCTGGAGAATACACTGGATGGCCAAAGTCAGCTATGTGTCTTTTTTTCCCTTGTGCTGAGTCAGAGGATTGGAGGGAGAGGCCCTGGTCCCATCGCTATGACTACACACAATGGGCAATATATTTTCCCAGTAAACTGAGGATGCTGTTAGGAAGGTAACATGGAAGCTGGCAGCCTAAATGCCCCCTACGTGTCCCTGTCCCTGCAATGTGCCAGAGACCTGTGCTGTTCAGGCCACAGGCTCAGCTTCCCTGCCAAGGACCCTGTACAACCAGCTCAGTGGAACTCCCGGGCCAGAAACACCACTCAAAGAGATGGTGTTCTTTGATTCTATTATTTCACTTACACACTTGAACATGTTAAGGTTTTCTATTGCTAATTTATTCTAGTCTACAGAAACAAATTATACTTGTTTCTGTTCTGGTTGTCCACACCATGCTTTGCTTAACTGGTACAAATACCCTGCTACGTACTTACTACATAGCAGCCTGCCAAACGGCCTGGAGTGTGTCATCAGCACCATGCCATGGAGATTATCTTAAAAGTCTCAAAGTTTGTTTTAAACCTATTGTATTTAGGGTGCCTTAGCTACAGAAAAGTGCTGTGTGTGGGGTGTGTGTGTGTGTGTGTGAGAGAGAGAGAGAGAGAGACAGAGAGAGAGAGAGAGAGAGAGATAGAGAGTGTGTGTGTGTGTGTGTGAGAGAGAGAGAGAGAGAGACAGAGAGAGAGAGAGAGAGAAAATAGAGAACAAAGAGAAAGGAACAAGGAAGATGGAAATTAAATTCCAAATTTAAATTGCTAAAATAAATCAATGCTTCTCTTGAATTCACAAACTTGAAGCCTGCATACCTTCCATCCACTTAAGAGCTGTTAAAATTTAAACAGTTATACAAAGAGTTTTAATGCAGCTGCAAAGGCATGGAAACCAAACTGTAAATACCTTTCCCATAATAAAGCGAGGGTGACTGGCTTTATTTTAATAAACACCACAGAGTAAATAAGATCCTAGAGCAAGACACTGTGTCATATATGGGCACATGGGTCATTCACAGACATCCCAGTTTACCTGACAATCATCCTATGTCAGGAAGGAACTTCTAACAAAACCTCCTCCAAATAAAGTTGGAAATGGAGAAACCTTTGCAAATTGTTGTTTGTGAGAGTCAAATCTACAGCAGAGGGCCATGCTTATCCTTATTTTGCTATATGTCCTGAAGTGTATGATTATCTCCCACTCTCCCAAACCCACATCAGATTAATGGGTGGGTCTTGTGGCTCAGACCTTTCTACTCAGCTTCCGGGGAGCGCTCAGGTTCTGGAACTTGCTTCCCTTCCCATCCGAGCTCACAGCGCTCTCTCACCTGCTGTGCTGAAGCTATGCTGGGCTTTAGGTTTCTAGTTTTACGCACAGCTCTTTCTTGTCCCAGGACCTTTGCATTTACAGTTTCCCAGACCCGAAACGCTTTCTCCTCTGTTTCAGCATAAATATCTCTTTTTACGGGTTTTTACAGGTACAGGTTTCCCTGGACCATTTATCCCTCACTGCATTATTTTCTGTCCCAAGCCTCTGTTGATGGCACTCATAGCCCTTATCTCACTCTGTAACTAACTCATTGATGTGTTTTCACTCACCCTGCCTCCCTCACTAAAATGGAAGCTGCTGGAAGTAAGAGATAATGCCCTTCATGAGAACTTGGCTTAGGGTGGACATTCACTTGGTAAGAGGTAAATGGGTAGGAACATGAACACAGGGACAGTTGGATTTTCCCTTGAGCATCTGTCCTCTCCAGAGGGGTCACAGTTGCCCAGGAACCAAGGGCCCTTGGAGGTCAAAGGAAACCGCTTCCATGTGGACTAAAGGATGATCACTCATTTTTATGAGAGGAGGTGCCTTAGGAAGAAGTAGACTCACGTGCAGGAGGGGTTATAAAGCAGAACAGGTGTTCAGACACAGTGACATCATACGTCTGTAACTCAAAAATGAATGTGGAGCCAGAGAAGGAGGAGAGAGGCTTCAGACTGTCTCTAACTGGGAAACAGCTGCCCAGAAATCAGCCTAGTTCAAAGGGAATTAACAGAATTGAGCAAGAGAATATAAGACCACATCAATTCACGATAGGGCGTTCTTAATCACTTACTCTCCGGCAAAGTCCGTATTAACCTGCTGTTTGAACACTGAAAAGCCGACCGCGTGAAGCAGTAGAGAATAGAGGCAGATAAAGGGCGGCGAAGCAGAGTTATCACAGTCTAGATAAGAGCTTCCTGGCTCCTTTCTGTGCTAGCTGGTCTTTGTCCTCCAGTCTTCCCGGTATTGTTTGGTTTAATCTATTTATGTTTGAGACTGCAGTTAACTTATTCATGTTTTATTATCAATAAAAATCAAATAAATGAACACTTAGGGTACTGGAAAGGAAATCTAGAAAACAGGGTCCCGAGTCAGCTCTTTCGGGCAAGGGCAGCCAAAACAATGAAACAGACATCAAGAGCATAAAGTACTGGGAAAATCCCGACAACACTAAAATTTTATAATTTATTTTTAGATTTATATGTAGTAAAATTTGCTGGTTTTGGTGTACAGTTCTATGAGGTTTGACCAAGTTACAGAGTTGTGAAACCACTGCCATGTTCAGGATACAGCAAAAGTGAAATTTAACACTGTACTTAGAGATAGAAATTTCACAACTGTATACTTAGAGATAGATTTTAAATAATATATTAATGAGGCATCCTTGAATGAGTTCCTGCTCCATACTGTCCACCGCCCCTTCCCCGTACATGTCGGTCCCATTCATACACCTAGAGGCTCTCGTCTTGTAAGTAGGAAAGGAAGCCCTGAGGAGGAAGGGGCTACAGTGGAAAGAAAAGTAGGAGACAAGGAATGGTCTCTGGCTCCAGAAGATCCCTTAAACTGATTTGAGCTCTAAAGAGAAGGGTTTAGAAGCAACAATCAAAAGGAGTGTTCAAGAGGGGTCTAGGCACAAGACAAGATGCTATGTTCTGAGCCCAATTAATAAAGCGGGGCTAGACTCAGGGAGGAGGACCTATCCTTGGCCCTGGAGAGGCAGGTCTTCATGTCTTTCCCAGCTAGCCTCCTTGGCACAGACACTGGCACTTTCATGATGGGCAGGAGCAACAGGATTCATCTCCAGACAGCACTGCAGGCAGTGGAGATGGTTAGAGAAAAGAGAGATAAGGTGAGTGTGGCTGACATATTTGCATTTGTGGTGCATGTGGATCCCTTTGGGGTCTCCTACAGATAATAAGATGGTTAGTGGATAATTAGAGCTATCACTTAATGTTTATAAAAGGGCAACCAGGCTCTCTAGGGGGTTGGCGAGTATTTGTTCCACAAACATTTTACGCATTTTCTATATGGTGGCCCCTATACTTAACCCTGCAGGATATGATGAACAAAAAGATAGAACTCCACTTTTCAAAGCACTCCAAGCCAAGTAGAGGAGATGGAGTTGGACCCAGATAATTTCAACTCACTGAGATCATTAATAAGGTAAGCATAGGCAGCAAGTGGAGCTCATTATTACTCTTATAATTATTACTGTCATTATTTTATTATTACACAAACATTTATCAAGCACATACTATTTGCTAGTCACTGTGGTAAGCATTTTATATGCATTATCTCAGTTGAGCCTCGTAGCAAGTCTATAGATTCTATTACTATTGCAATTTTTCAAAGGAAAAAGAAAGCACAGAAAGACTGAGAAACTTGATATTGAGAAAACATGGCTAGAAAGGAGCAGAACCAAGGTTGGAATTCAAGCTGTCCGACATTAAAGCTTTTGGCATGAGCAACTATGAAATAAAATGTCGTTAACAGTAACAACAATGTAAAAACAACGTTAATGGTTGATTGCATTAAACATATTGAGCACTTAACTATCTCATATTATTTGGAGCACTATTATGCAGAGAGAAACAATACAATCAGGCTGGATTTCTGATGCATGAGAAGGTGGAATCGGGGCCAGGATATTACAGAGAAATAATTCAGTTTAGTGTAAGACTGTTTCAACATTTGGGGCTGTCTAGCACTACAGGTACCAAAGCATAGGCTAGATGCCATCTGCCAGGAATGCTGAAGCAAAAACCCCTGTTCCAGGTGTGAGGTGAGATTCAACATCACTTTCTGCTGCTCCCCCAACTTGTTGATTATCTGATGCTAAGATTTGAAAAGCTCAGTCTCTTTTGCCAACTCCCTCTCTGGTTAGCACTTAAATGTCAAAGTCCTCCCTCTTCTCCTTTCACTCTCTGCAGTCCCCCTGCCCCCATACTATTTCATCCACAAGCCTTGCTTAATTACCATTTGTATCCTAATAAGTCTCAAATTTTGCACTCCAGCCCAGAATTCTTTTCTAAGCCCCAGATCTACCTTTTGGATATGCAATATCCATGCTGCTGGTCTCAGGAGGACCTAATCTAATTGACCCTGGATGACCATGGAAGAGAGGTCTCTAGAGGAAATAAATAAAAGGGGTAAATCAGTTTAACTGAGATCCTGAAAAACTTACAGAAATGGTAAAGGTATTTTGTGATAGTTAGAAACAGAGAAGCCATCGAAACCTCAGTGGCACAATCTTGTGTCTTTGATGACCTAGAAGGAAAGTGTAACCACCTGGACCACCAAGGAACAGTATTTATGATGTCATAAAAATTTAAATGTTGCTTTCTAATTTTACACTTTTAGAATGAACCTGGATATTTGAAAAGACTTAATGAATGTAGCAGGACAGAATGTATATTTCTCAATCTCAACATTATAAAAATAATGATACAACTGTCATAATAATTGGAAAGTAGAGGTGAGAAAGTGTGATGAGTGGATAAAGAAACTTTGATGTCCTCATCATACAAAATAGGAGTCAAGAGATGTCCACCCTCTGTGGTTAATGGAATGAACATTAAAATCCAAGTTTAATGGTGCTGTTTAAGGTTGCAGAGGTGACTAGAAGAGGAAATAATATGGGGAGTTCACTAAACAACAAGTGAAGAAATATCTGTGTAAGCATACTACATAGAAAGAGGGAGGTAATTTCCAGAAAAGTTGTAGTGAACACTGATTTCTTTAGGTCCGTCTGCCCATATTCATGTGCAGTAATCACATCTCCCCCATCCAGACAGTCTGTGTTGTAGGGAAGCTAAACTCATTGCCAGTGCTAGGGATAATCTTAATTGGCCTAAACCAATCAGTATATCCCATCCGCCTGGTCCTAATGACTGAATCAGGCATAAGCCAGTGATCCAGCTGGGCTAATGATACACAAAGAGCCTTTGCTTAGGATTCTGGGAAGAAAATACTTTTGCCTTCCTGTGAGAGGTCTCAGAAATAATGTTTCTCTCTTTCTTTGGACAGTGAGGTAGAAGGATGATGTATCATGAAATGTTACAGCCATCTCTGCCATCCAAGAGAGAGCCAGTAAAAACAACATGAGGAGAATGAGCCAGAGACTTTCTGAGAAAATGAAATCAAAGTCCTGATTATGCTGTCATAAATCAGATCAAACTGTACCTGAAGTTATAAACAACCCTTGAACTATTCAGTTATGTGAAGCAATATATTGTCTAATTGCCTACCCAATATTCTTCATGTCTTTCCATGAATAGTAAAACCTCAATTTTATTCAGTGGTAAATGACTACATTCGTAACTTCCCAGCCCTTGGCTGAGCTCTGGTCAGTGAAATTTAAGCAGATGTGCAGTATGGAACTTCCAGAAAGACTCCTTCAAAGTTCCTGATATGGCTACAGCATGCCATATTTATTTTGATTCCTTACTCATTCCTGCTCTGTACAATGAGGAGCTCCAACAGCAGGCATTTTGAAAATTTGAAAATGGAAGTCATAAGGAAGAAGAAAACTATCGGAGCCTTTGTCCCTGATAGAGCTTAAATAGTAAAAATTGACTACATATCTTCTGCTACATGAGAAAACTAATGATGAAATGTTTAAGCTACTATCAATTTGTATTTTCCATTATATTCAATAAACCTAATCAACACAGCTAATTTATTTATTTTTATTTTATTTTATTTTATTTATTTATTTATTTATTTTTTGGGATGGAGTCTTGCTCTGTTGCCCAGGCTGGAGTGCAGTGGTGTGATCTCTGCTCACTGCAAGCTCCGCCCCCCGGGTTCACGCCATTCTCCTGCCTCAGCCTCCCCAGCAGCCAGGACTACAAGCGCCCGCCACCACTCCCGGCTAATTTTTGTATTTTTAGTAGAGACACGGTTTCACGGTTTTAGACAGGATGGTCTCGATCTCCTGACTTTGTGATCCACCCGCCTCGGCCTCCCAAAGTGCTGGGATTACAGGCATGAGCCACCGCGCCCGGCCAGCTAATTTTTTATACTTTTCAAAATTAAACAACCCTGATAGACGAACTCAAACAAAAATATCTCTCTTCTGGAGATAGCTGATTCTTAGGTGGTAAACAGACAGATGGCTTTTTGTCTTTTCTTATAAGCACTGTATTACTAGATTTTAAAAAATTGATGTAAAGAATAAGAAATGAACAAAATGCAATTAGACATAAAGAGTAAGGAGTAAAACATCAAAACACATTGTTTGTGGTAGCTGTACCACAAATGGGAGAGTAATGCTATGTAGGAATACTGGATGGGTCCCTGCCTAAGGGCAATGCTAAATTATGAAATACATTGCTGGAAAGCATTCTGTATATGTGGACACACACATAAGCATATCTAAATGTGGTTGCATAGACTACTTAAATAAAATGAGGAAACAGTCACAAAATGTTACTAAGAGAAAAAGTGGAATGTCTAACAGCACATTTTATAGCATCCTATCCTAGAAATTCCTATGGTTCTAGATTAGAAATCTATGAGAAATTTCACAAAACGTTAACAGTGGTTGTCTCTGAGGGGCAGAATCAGAATTCATGCTTGCTTTTTAAAATTTATATTTTTCAGTATTTGCCAAATTCTCTACATTGACTATGTCTTACTTTATAATAAGAAAAAGCACAATATGTGTTCTTTAAAATGTTAGCAAAAATATTTTCTAATTGAAAAAAGAATCCTGGGCCTTGATAACACAGCTACTTGGGAATAGCAGTTGGCATCAGCTGTGTTGAGGAGAGACCAAAGTAGAGGCTGTGACCACATCGGGGCTCAAAGCAAAGGAAAACAGAGCAGGCTGTTTCCAAGAGCAAATTGGACTGGCCTCACAGTGCTTTCACGGCCACACTGTCAGAGCTCAGAGCAGCAGGTATGGCCCAAGACCAAATCTGCTAAAGCAGAGAGTGTGCCTGTCCCACGTACTCTAAACTTATATGTCCATAGGTTCAGAACAACTCATCTCCAGGCATAACAGCTGGACTGCAGGCACACAAGTTCAGCTCTGGTTTCTTCCATTCTCTGTCTTGGAATGAACCCAGGAGAGTGAAGTGGGGAAAACGGAGAAGCATGTGAGAGGCGTACGAGGTGGCGCATACTCAGGACTAGTGCCCTTCTGCACACTCAGGTGATAACAAAGCCTGGCTTTGTGTGAGCTTTACAGCTTTGAGTATCTTTCTGATCCAGAAGGCAGCCTGGGTCATAAAGTACCTTGAAGAGAGAAAATGGAAGGAGGTACAAGTTGATGTAGATAGTGTCATTTTGGTAACAGTAAATATAATAAATTCCAGATTAAGAATATAAGGTCAAGGAGATGCCTTTGAAATGAATCAGTCAATTAGCTTTTAAAAACAGGAAAACAAAGTCATGAACTTAGGGGGAAAAAAACATAGCAAAAATCAATCAGAAAGGTAAATATTTACATTGCAAATTAACGGGAAATTTGATGCTCCTGAGCTTATAGCCTTAAAAAATGAGGTTTAAGATTAATGATTTTAAACCTTTGGAGAGATATACACTGAAATTTCCAAAAGAGCAGAATTGCAGTAACAGATTCACACTAGTTCATTAACAGACTAGATCTTTTTGTCTGCATTTGTTCCATGTAGTTTAAAATAGAGATGCTTTATGAGACAAAAAGTAGTAATTGCCATTCTAGCTTCCAACTCTTTTTCCACTTAAGTACCTACAGTATTTATTTCACACTATCTCTAAAGCTCAGACTTATTTCCACTCTGCCATATTGTCTACTGCAGTAGGACCCACCAGATCAAGAGGTTCCGAAACCGTTTTTCAACATTCTGTTTCCTCCAAGCCTATCTCTCCTTCTTTTTCTAATAATAGTAGGAATAATTAGAACAATCAGATAAAATGTAAAATATTTATCTGACTCATTGGGACAATACTGATATGCTCCTGGGCATTTTTTTTTAATGAGTAAACCATTTAACATTTCTGAGTGGCTCAAAGACACCATTGATCTCTTAATTTCTCTCAAATTCCTCAGCACCTGGGACAGCGTCTGACACATAGATGATCCCCCGTTACTATTCTAAGAGTAAGTGAATGAATTCATAAATTCTTCAAGCTCATTAAAGACAAATACACCCCGCTATCACTAATAAGCCTTTCTCAAGAACCCTCATAAGTGATAGATCTATCAGAACCTAATATTGTTTATCAGAGGGACTGGAAGGTTGAATATATAGAGGAGTAACATGCATTTTCACTTAACTTGCACGAGTTCAATTTCACATGTTTGTCAAAATATAGAGAAAATAATTCAAATACTAGGAGAAATTCTATCATCCATTTCATTCAGTAACCATATACACTAGAGTTGGCATATGGGAGGCCTAGATTTTATTTCCCAGTGTTCATGTACTCCTCCCAAAGAAAGCCTCTCACTGTGCATTCTTTGCACAGTGTGATTTTAGTGTCTCAGGTAATACGCTTTTTATATGGCACTCTTCATAAATACAAACAAGATATATCATGTGACAACAAACTAAAGAAGCAACAATCCATTCTAAGCTGAAAAAGAAATTGACTGGGTTGGATTTATTCTGAAACGGCATAACAGTTTCCAATGTTGTCCTTTATAAGGAAATGTGTTAATGCTATCATTTTTGTCCATATGTTATTTTAACCTTTCAACTAATTTCTAAAATCAAGTCTAAGATGTAACTATACTGTAAATATCTGAAGAGTTTTGGAAGAGGGATTTGCTCTGTGTGGGGTGTGTCTCTCTGTGTGTGTGTGTGTGTGTGTGTGTGTGTACTGCGTGTGTTGCCATGACAGAAATACAGCTCTAGGAGAATGAAAACTTACCTTCCATCATAGAGCTTCACATTTTGCCACTTTCCTCTGCCTCTGTAGTTAAAAAAAAATAGATTTTGCTATAATTTTAGAGGCCCCTGCTCCAGGGAAATCACTTTTCCATTAAACTGTACACACATTTATTTCAAAGAGAAAATGAAAGCTGAATTGAGGGCAAGGAGAATTGAGGAGTAGATCCATGACACTGTGGCTACCAGAGATAGGTGGATTCAGTGAGAGACAACCAGGGAGCCATACAGAGGCATCTAAGTCTTAGGAAGTACTTGCGTATTCCATCATTCACAGGAACTGATGCTGTGCCAAGCATCTGAGTTACAAGCTATGTAACACTGAACAAACTACTTCCCCTCTACAGACTTCATCTTTAACCATGGCATAACCATGATACCTACCTCATAGAATTGTAGTAAAGATTAAATGAGATAGTAGAGGTAAGGTGCTAGGGCACATGATTAGACATGAACACTCACTTCACAAACACTAGTTATTAACACTTATTCACTCATAGAATAAGGTGTGGGATTAGACAGTTCCTCCCAGTTTTGATATTCTAGCTCAGCACTATTCAATAGAAATATGCATGCCATATATGTAATTGTAATTTTCTAATAAACACATCTTATAAAGTAAAAAGAAACAAGTGAGATTCATTTGAATAATGTATTTTATTTAATTCTACACAGAGAAAATACATAATCAATAAAAATCATTAATGAGTAATTTTGTGCTCTTTTTCTTACTTAAGTCTTTGCGGTTGAGCGTAGCCACACATACAGGACATTTCAGATTCAGATCAGCTGCTTTTCTTGTATTCAGTAGCCACACGTGGTTGTTGGCTACCACATTGAACAGCACAGTTCTAGAATAATCAGTTTAGTTTTAAAGATTCAATTTGTTTTAGCTGAAGAACATTTTTAAAATAGTGCCAAAAGGCACTTGAAAGTTCAGCACTGAGACCTTGGGTGAGAGATCTGGGCTAGAAATGGAGATGACGGAGCTATTTTTATTGTTAAGGACATGAGAATGGGTGGCCACCACCAAGCCTGATATCTTCCCTAGGGAGTCATCTTTGGGTGAAGCCCTTATTGTCTGCCAAGGAGTTGTAGAAATATATTACCTTAAATGGTTGGTTGCTATTACCACTTGGGTCTCTCTATGGACCTATGAGAGAGCAAGAGAAATTACATTCTACTTGTGTTCCTGACTACATCCCAGTTAATTAATAGTGATTCTAGTCTTATTTATAACAGTAATTTAAAGTTAATGGGCAATCAGAGTTGTAACAATCATTAAAATAATAAGGAAGGTAAGGACAGTTTTATGCTAGTAGTTAAATCTGAAAGACACTAGAAATGAATTGTGAAGCAAAGGAGGTGACTTGTGTGTGTGTGTGTGTGTGTGTGTGTGTGTGTAACCAGTGAAGCATGTAACCTGATAAGAAAGGAATCGTCGAACTGTTGTTCCAAGAACCCAAAAAGATTCTGAGCATACACACCCTGGAAGAAAGGGAGATGAGCAGATAGAATTGCAGGGCAAGAATCGATAACAGGTAATACTTTAGGTGGATCTACCCCAGACATGCTTTCCAAAAAACTTTCCTTGCAGCCTTGCAACAGTTAGCCAAAATTAAATCCTTTTCGGCGCTAAACACAACAGTGAAAACTGTTCCTTCGCATTATCTTCATCTATGACACCTAGTCTGTGTAAATGAGGATGTAAAATGACTGCACCTTTGAATCAATGTATTTCATGAGTGTAATGCAGAGATTAAGAGCTCAGACTTTAATTCTGCCATACCTGGGCTTGGACACTGGCTCCCCCATTTACCGTGTGACCTGGAGCCTAACCCCTCCCAATCTCCACTTTCCTGTGAAGTGGAAAGTTACCTCATTCACAGGAATGTTGCAAGGCTTAAGTGAGATGGTGCATGCAAACCACCAGGCTCAGTGGCAGGCACCTCATTATTAAGAACATTTGTTGCAAACTCTCCCCCTGCAGATTTAGTTATGCAAAAACAAGTTTTTAATTTGGTAGATCATAATCCAGAGCAAGCATTTGGATGATTCCATACATTTTGCTCCTTATTATGCATTTAATTATTTTGGGTAGTTGGTGGAGAGAATCAATAAAAACGCCAACAAGAAAGGCAATTTTTAAAAATGTTAACATGTTTCAAACATAAAAATAGAAGGCGAAAATTCTATTCCAGTTTCACGAGGAAAATCTTTAAGGTAGCATTGTGATCCCACTGTGACACACTAGAATCTTCTGAGATGGGAATTACATAGTAGGAAATTAAGTTCTGAGCCTCATTTAAGAGATTGTAGCTATTAAAACAAGAACAAACTGCCTTACTTATCAGATGGTCCTGGCCCTGAGAAGCTGCTCCTGGGCTCCTTTCTCTAGACCATAGACCTCTAATTTGTAAAGTGAGAACATTGTACTAAGATATCCGATTTCCTTCCGCTTCTCACACTATAAGATTCTATGTCTGTAGCAGAATTGGGTCCCAGTGATTCTATTAATGAGAACGTGACTAAATTAAAATAATTAGCTGTTGAACCTCCTCCCCCATCCAAATGGGAAGGTCCTCCTTATAATTCTTGAGATAGCAGGATTCAAGGTCAAGAGGAAATGATGGGGTAATATAAAGGACATGAGGATTTGAGCAGAGAGTTAAAGGGCAGAGAAACTGAAGACAGCACCTGAAGATGGAGAGGCAGGTGGGAAAAAAGCAGGAAAAGAGGGAATTTGAATGTTCCTGGAAATTATGTTTCACCTTCCTGTTGCTGACACACACTTACAAAAGATTTGGGTTATTTTGAAATGGTTGTAGATTGCTAGAGTGTGTTCTTTTGATGAAAGCACCATTTCTGGACCAACCAGGTGGACTATAGCATTATCATTATCCCTGTTGGTTTCAGAGATGCCACTCGGCCATGTGGTCAAGCTTACTCCCTTTCAGATTGGTACATGTCTTCCCCCGTCATCCTCACTCCGCACCCTAAGAAAATATCTTACATGGGACTATTGGATGCATCCCAAAGGTGGCTATTTGACCCCTTTTACTTGGGAAAACCCAGGATGACAAATGCATAGGATTTTTTTCTTCCATAGTTCACAGTTTCCTTTAGCTGAACCCATATCCATTCTTCTCACATGGACATAAGCAGTGGACGACTGTGTATTTTACTTTTCTGAAGTTTAATTCCTCTCATTTTTTTCTTTTGTGTTTTAAGTCTCCTTTATGCTTTTGAATTGAAATAGGAAGATAATTGACCTAGATTTCTTTCCACTCTTCTCTCTCCTCTCTCATCTGCTGATTCGGGACAAACTTCAAACACAATTTAGGCACTGTCTCTACAGTTCCTAAAAGCTTTCCTGACCTCTTTCTTTAATTCCGTAAAATCTGCACAAAGCTCATCACCTCACTTATTGCACTGTAATAAAATGACACATTCATGCAGCCACCTCTCCTTCATGGTAAGCACCGAATCTCCTTCACCTCCTTCTCCATAACATTCAGCACAGCCTCTGACACGAAGCCAGTCTTCAGCAAGTGCTTTGATGAACAGTAAATTTTGAAGCAGCTCTTGAAGACTCCCTTGAGGTCCATTTTCTTTTGCTGAAGCCCAAAGAGGTGGGGAATATAGGGAAAGTCCTTCTCTAGGTTCCCATGGGAACTGAAATAAATGCAGCAACAATTAGAGGAGAAATGAATGCACTAAAAATATCATTTTACAAAGTAAAAGAATGTCACTATTTCAAATATTCAATTATACCTGCTGTCCTTTCTTTCCTGTAGGAGAATGTGTAAAACAGCTTACAAAAGTATGGTTCTTTGTTAATTAAAAAGCTTATTCATCAGTCCTAATAATACTATATATATATAGATGTATGTGTATGTATATATACATATATAAAATATCTAAGATGTCTAGATCTATGATATTCTTTCTTCCTTTTATTTATTCATTCAGCCAATCTTTACTGCATGCCAACAATGATGTGCTAGACACCATGCTAAGCTTCAGGGACACAACATTGACTAAAAGAGCCAAGATAGTCTTTCTTTATGGAGTATACAGTCTAACAGGAGAAACAGACAACTTGAAAAGCAAGCAAACAAATAAATACAGTCTTACAAATTGTAAAAGTGACATGCAGGAAGTAGCAAGGTGCTATCACGGAGACTAATGGAGGGGTCGTTGGGTTGGGCATCACTCAGGAAGAGGCACCTAATGTTAGACCCAGAGAAAGAGAAGGGACTGGTCTATAAAGAGCTGGAGGTAAACTGTTCTAGCCCAAAGGAAGTGCAGGTGCAAAGAGTTCAAGAAAAAGGGAATCAGGAGCTTGAAGAATGGAAAGAAGGCTCGTGTGACTGCAGCAGAGCTGAACACGAAGAGATTGACTATGTATGATGGAGAAAATTTAGATTTTGCTCAAAGGGCAATAGGAAGTCACTGAAGCATTTTAAGGAGGGATGTGCTATAATCCCGTTTCAAAAGATCACTGCAGTTACTCCAAAATAACAGTTTTGGAAGGTGAACAAAAAATGTGAAGGTTAACTATGGGATTTTCAAGCAGTTGAGCAAGAGATAATAATGGTTTAAATAAGGATGGTGGTAGTAGAGACTGGACAACATGAATGTGGCTGAAAAACATTTTGAAAGTAGACACATCAAAATTTATTTGACAGTTTGAATTCTAGAATTATATGACAGAATAAAAACAAGCTCAACCTTATTTTATTCTGTGATAAAGTCAGTGTTTCAAATAAAATGAAATTGAACTTGCTTTTCCAAGAAGGCAAAAAATATTGATTTTGAGGAAACTGTGAGAGACCTAAGCAGAACAACTAAAGAGATAGTTGGATGCTCGCTTGCTCTCTCCCCTCTGTTTTCCTTTCTCCTTCTTTCCACCCTCCACCACTTGCTTTCTCTTCTGCACACATCCCTGGGCCTTCCGCATTCTCAGGCAACTTCCACCTTGCTTCATGGTGAGCTCTATCTTCATCCTGTCTCTTTCCCATGTTGCCTACCCTTTGCTTATAGCTGTCACTATATATCTGGCTTCCACTTCTCCTGCAAACAAAAACAATGACTTTATCATAAAATAAGGTCCTTCTACAGATTTCCTTCAACCTACCTTTCCAAACTACTCACATGTTTATAACTACATGAACCATCCCCTGGGCTAATAAGTCGGGGTCAAACACACACTCCTCTCCACATACTTGCTAAGGCCTTACCCTCCTTAGTTGGCCTCATTCTTCTCCACTGTCTTTTATAATAAAACATAGGATTTAAGTTGCAGTGACATGGAATAGTGAGTGGCTTATTTTTGGACTAGGAAGACTGCTAGAAAATCTTTGGTGAATAAAATAAACAACAGCATTTCATTGCATAGTCATGAACTAATAAGAATGCATTCTTATTCTTTTCTTTTGAGATCTAGTCTTACTCTGTCACCCAGGCTGGAGTTCAGTGGTGTGATCTTGGCTCACTGCAACCTCCACCTCCCAAGTTGAAGCAATTCTCCTACCTCAGCCTCCAGAGTAGCTGAGCCTACAGGCACGAGTCACCAGGCCCAGCTAATTTTTGTATTTTTAGTAGAGATGGGGTGTTGCTATATTGGCCAGGGTGGTCTCAAACTCCTGACCTCAAGTGATCTGCCTGCCTCAGCTTCCCAAAGTGCTGTGATAACAGGCTGAGCCACTGCGCCAGGCCAATAATACATTCTTGCTCCCTTCACACTTTCATCCTGATGCTAAGCATCATCCTACTCTATGCTGGCCTGTTAGAGGGAAACCCTTAATTTTTTGTTTGAATAAGATACTGTTGTAGAGAGGATTAAACTGGGTAATACATATGAAACAATTAGGACAGTGCCTAGCATCTAAGAGATGCTCAATAAATAGTAGCTGTCCTGAATTAAAAAGTCCTCTCCCTCTATCTGTTATCTGATTGGAGCTAACTCAAAGAAAAATGTTCCCCAAAAGGATTCTTCCCTTTTAAAAGAATATCATTGACATTTCACAACTTAGAACCTCTTAATCTTCAGCTGGTTTCAGTCAGAGACTCTTTAAAGGAGGCCGATCTTATTTAAATATTGAACAGTTAAGTTTCACAAAACAGAATGATCATTACACTAATAATTATGAATTGTATTGTTCATTATGGTTTCCCAACTACAGGCATACAGTGATAAGTTGAATGTGAGAATGTGAGCCCTCAGAAAAATCTTAGAGACAATTTTTCTAGGGTTTCTTGGGTTTTCTTAATTTTTTTAAATAGGAAATCAAGATCCAGAGAGAGAAAAGCAACTTGCCTAGGGCTACGTAGAGAGTTTGTGGCTGAGCTGGGAAGGAACCAGGGTTTCCAACTCCCACCACAGTGCTCTTCGGATTTCTTTCCCTCACTAGCGGGAGATTCCTTGTACAGACTTGGAGCCAAATCTTATTGCTTAGATCTCTTTCCACATAGGAGAGAGAAGGGAGATCCTCAGGCTGTAGAAAAACCCAAGGTACAGACAGTACCTCCGTGATGGTTAATATTGAGTGCCAGCTTGATTGGACTGAAGGATGCAAAGTATTGTTCCTGCATGTGTCTGTGAGGGTGTTGCCAAAGGAGATTAACATTTGAGTCAGTGGACTGGCAGAGGCAAATCCACCCTGAATCTGGGTGGGAACCCTCTAATCTTAATTTTAGTCAGCTTTAATCAGCTGCCACTGTGGCTAGGATAAAGCAAGCAGAAGTTGGAAAGAGCAGACTTTTTGAGTTTTTCAGCCTTCATCTTTCTCCTATACAGGACGCTTCCTGCCCTCAAAATCAGACTCCAAGTTCTTTAGCTTTTGGACTCCTGGACTTACACCAGTGGTTGTCCAGGGGCTCTCAGGCTTTTGACCACACACTGAAGGCTGCACAGTTGGCTTCCCTACTTTTGAGGCTTTGGGACTCGGACTGGCTTTCTGGCTCCTCAGCTTGTAGACAGTCAATTGTGAGACTTCACCTTGTGATTGTGTGAGTCAATACTCCTTAATAATAAACTCCACTTTATATACACATCTATCCTATTAGTTCCGTCCTTCTAGAGAACCCTGATGAATACAACCCCTCACTCATACTAACTTCTCAGGTCTCAGAGAGAGGGCTAGAAACCAGTGCAAATGTGCTCATTGATTACTGGCTTCCTGGATTAGTCCAGATTTGACATAAACCAAATGCCAATGTGCAGAATCAAGAGCAAGCAAAGGATGAGATAGGAATGGAGAAGGGAAGTCATATGAGTATCCCATATTTGGCTTCTTTCAGGCAAGGATTGTATTTTTGTAATCTTGCATTTCCTAATACGTATTTGTTGAATAAATGAATACATTCTCAGCCTTTCTCTGGCATTTCCCTTAAACAATATGTTAAATATATAGAGAGATTCTAAAGTCTGTCAGAGCATCAGATACAGTTAGATTAGTCTGAATAATGCAAGACTAAAATTAAGAACTGAAAAATTAACTTGACCAAAAACTGTGCTTCAAATAAGTGACCCTAATGGACTTATTTTCCAGCTTATTTATCTTATCTAATATACTTTTCAAGTTCTGTATCTGGCTTAAAAGTCTTATTTTGACAGTTTTTAAACAAAATATACATTACCACTCCAGTCATGAAGGGAAGACAGAGAGGAACCAAATGATTACACAAACAAACCTATACTTATAATTGTGGTGAGTAGAATGAAATAGGTGAATTATGAACAAAAATGACGTAATTAATAGAGGTCTAGCTTTCAGAATATAGGAGGTGATGGTCTGTCACAACTCACACTCTTCCCCGGATTTGAGTTCAGAGTTCAGTTCTAGCGCCTCCATTTTAAGACCCTAGCAGAAATTCTCCTGCCTCCAGAGTTAGTCTGATTTTTTAAATGCCATTTTCTCACATGCTCTGCTTCTCTTCAGCACAAGAACAAAAACAAACAAGAGGAAACTCGATTTCTTTCATTCATTAAAGATTTTTGAGATCTCTGTTCTGTGTTAGGGATTTCACTAGAGCTAGGAATACAGTCAATGAGAAATGAACCCATTTTCTGCTCTCCTGCGGTTACCAGTCTTACAGGAGAGACAGACAGTAATCCCATGATTGTACAAATTAAAGGTATAAACACAAATAATAAGCACCAAAACGTACAGAAAACTATGAAGAAATATAATGTAATTCCAATCAAAGCTCTTAAAGGGCTTTTCTAAGGATTGAAATTCACACTGATATTTAAAGAATATGTAATAATTAACAAAGCAGAGATGGATGATGTCCCAGTACAGAATCTAGAAAACCACTACCACTGACCAGGTTGTTCCTGGCAAATTGTGTGACCTTTAAACTGTGAATTGGAGGGAATTGAGTATTCCAGAGTAATGAATTAAATTGCTAGGGCCAGCGAGCCAAATCCAGCCCTGCTGCCTATTTTTGTACAGCTCATGAGATAAGACTGCTTTTTACTTTTTAAATGACTGGAAAAAAAGATCAAAAGCAGAATAACATTTCGTGACATATGAAAATTATGTGAAATATGAGAAAATTTCAGTGCCCATAAATAAAGTTGCATTGCAACACAGACGCAGCCACTTCTTTATGTACTATAGCTCCCTTTGTGCTACAGCTGCAGAATTGAATTGCTGCAACACGGCTCTGCAAAGCCTAAAATATTTGCTATCTGCCCCTTTGCAGAAAAAGTTTACCAACCTCTGGATTATAAGAAAGTGTTTCTTTTCAGAAGATAAAATTGTCAGTGTTGTGGTCGCTGCTTGAGGGAAGGGTTTAAATGTTTACAATAGTGGAATTATATTGGTTCCAGGAAACATGCTTTCAATGTTTGTAAAAGTGATTGGCCTGCTCTTTGGCCCCAGGTGTCCCAAAGAGATAACTGAGGCTTGAGCGGATGACTTCCTTTCCATAGAATACAGCCATTTTGCCCCCACTAAGATGAGGCAGTCACTTTCAAGGGTGGGAGAATTTGAGTTTCAGTTGCAGTGGCCCATTTATTTAAAAAAAAAAAGAGAGAGAGAGAAAACAAAAAACCAAAAACAGCCTATGGGACCTGTCATCTCCTGAGTTAGCAGCAGACACCTAGCATCTGATGACAGCAAAGCTGCCAAGGTTTGTGATCCTCATTTCTCTTCTCCTGCTGCGCAGACATAGGAAGATTAAAAAAGAGGTAGTATGGTTTGGCCTGCTAAAATTCTCCATACACCTCTCTTAAGGTCAGTGACTCAGAGAGGCAGGGTGTAAGCAAATAAAAGCGTATGTGCTTGGTTGCCTGCTTTCTCCATGCTAACATGACAGCTTGTAGAAACAAGGTCAAGGAATTTAAAACAAAAGATATACCTACTGTATTAGTCTGTTTTACACTGCCATAACGAGCTACCTGAGACTGGGTAATTTATAAAGGAAAGAGGTTGAATTGACTCACAGTTCCACATGGCTGGGGAGGCCTTAGAAAACTTACTGTCATGGAAGAAGGCAAAGGGGAAGCAAGGCACGTCTTACATGGTAGCAGGAGAGAGAGGGAGAATGAGGGGGGATCTGCCAAACACTTTTAAACCATCAGATCTCATGAGAACTCACTTACTATCATGAGAATAGCAAGGAAGAAATCTGCCCCCCATGATTCAATTACCTCCCACCAGGTCCCTCCCTTGACATATGGGGATTACAATCTGTGATGAGATTTGGTGGGGACACAGAGCCACACCATATCGCCTGCTTTGATCTTCGTTTTGGGAGGAACAATACAAAGAGGGGAAGAGTATTCCAGGCAGAGAAAGCAGTGTGCTTGAAGGTTCCAAAGTGAGAAAAATGTTGATGTGTTCAAGAACAGAATGAAGACTGGTGTGACTGAAGCTCAGAGAGCAAAGGAGAGTGGTGGGGTCAGAGAGAGGCTGGAGTCAGATCATGCTGGGCCATGGTAGGATATTGGACACGTTAGGATGTTACCATCAGAAATTGCAGAAAGTTTTAAGCGCTGGATTGATGCTGTTGGGAGGTGTGGCCCATCATGTTTTCCAAAACTAGCCACACCAAATATCCCATGCCATGTGCTCTTCTTTCAATGTGAACTAGATACTCCTTTGGGATATGGGGTCTTTTTCCTCCTCTTGAATCTGGAAGGACCATGATGACAAGTGACACTCATGACTTCCTAAGCTAGGTCATAAGAAGAGATGCAGCTTCTACCTTGTCCTTTTAAGATGCTTATTCTTGGAACTCAATCATCAAACTGGGAGGAAGCAGAGAGATTATGTGGAAAGGCCACATGAGAGGTTCCAGCCAACAGCCCTCACTGAGGCCCCACTGGACCGAGGGCATTAATCCCCAGACGTATAAATGAGCAAGTATTGAGATAATTCTAGCTCCCAGCTGTTGAGTCACACCAAGACTTCCAGGGTTCCTAGCTAAAGTCCAAAGCACTGAAGCAGAGGCAAGCTTCCACTGGTTTCCCAACCCACAGAGTCCATGAACATAATAAAATTATTGGTGGTGTTTTATGCCACTAGTTTGCAAAAGTCAGAGAATTAGGGTGCACAGAAACAGATAACGAGAACAAGAGGCTCACAGCTCCAAAATTTAGGTTTACTGAAACCCATTCTTGTCTATTCCCTTCCTTTAAAACTAATTTTTTTTAAGAATACCTACTGGTAATAGTTCCCTTTGTTATTTAACCTAACTCCATATAGGACTCTTTCCAGACCTTACCAGTCCCCTACTCCGGCACCCAACTCCTCAACCAATTCTGCTGCAATGGCCTCAGCTCACATGTTCAATTCTTTTACAGAATCTATAAACTCATAATGTAATCTGAGAAGGCATTTGAATAAGGCATTTTAACAAAATTTGTAATTTTATCGTCCTTCTCTTCAGAGGTATAGGTCCTTTAAGGAAAGGGGGAAAACCCTGGCAAGCCAAAGTCACTCTTAGTATCTAAAGAAGATTAAAAAAGAAAGGAATATCACATGCAAATCTACTTTTACTTGGTTGCAGAAAAACTTGGGAGAAACGAAAACCTGTTCACAAATTGTCACCTTTCTCACAAACTCCAACATGATTCACAATTCAATCTGCATGCAAATTTGATCAGAACACTGCTTTCTTACTCATCATAACCTGTTTTCTTGGAAACAGATCCCTCCTGGGAAAGCAGGAAGTTTGACGTCAATTTTAAGGTTTCCCCAAGTACTGGCAGGGAATTGCTCTGTGGGTGCCTCCTACGAGTCCCAGATTTCCTTGCCCACCACCTTATCAATACTTCTTGCCCTGAGACCATAAGGAGGAGGTTAAGAGAAGGCAAGAGGAAGGCAACAAATTGTCTCCCTGCTCTGATTCTTGGCCTCCATCTTTGAAGATTCTTCATTTGCAAAGAGGAACAAGTAGATAGCGTGAGCCCTGGTGACTATCTTTTCCCACTGGAAGGGAATGATTACCCTCAAAGGGGAAAGCACCTTGCTCTGCTTTGGACAGGATCCTCTGCTGCTCTTTTAAGCACTGTTTGATTTAAATATAACAGCAAGCCTTCCAGACTGAATACTTTCCATTTCTAAGAGCAGATCAATACCAATTTACTTATGAAATTCTGCTTTAATGAAATAACTTATTTTGTGTCTTATAGGATTGTAGCAGAACTTGTTGAGCTGCTGTCGATTGGTGAGGGATATATGCAGAAAGGTTTTGGAAAACCTAAAAACCACATTAAGGGAAGAAGAACCTAGCTGACTCTGTGTCACTACTAACATTTTTGAGCACTCACCAGGGCCAGTTACTATGCTACACTCTTCACAAAGGACAGTTGTGTGTTGAATTCTCCCAATTTTATAAGTTTGAAAATAAACTTGTTCCCCTTTTAAAGATGAAGAAACGAGGCTTGGAGACCTTCAGCAATCTTCAGAGGGTCATACAGCCCGGCAGTGGCAAAGCTGGGATCCAATCCATGTTAAACAGCTCCAGAGCCAGCACTTACTAGAACCCACACTTGACTCGGATGTGAAGCCAAGCTTGAGAACTGATGGGTAAAGCCTTCCAGGCTTCATTCAGTTCTAATCAGGCAGCAGATCAGCCACACACAATACAGTTTTAAAGGATATCTTATCTTTGTTGATGAATGATAAGCACTGCCCACAATGTTTGCAATTTCTCTTTTTGACTGTCTGGATATTGTTGTTTTAAAAAACCCTTGAAAAGTGCTTAGCAGCTAAAAATACCCCAGGGAGCTATGTAATGTGGTTTCTAATTTGAATTTGCTTAGAATGGAATGCACAGTGATCATGCTATCAAAAGTAGGGGCTACCCAGGACTAAAGCTGGAAGGACTGGGTCATGATTGTTACTCTGCCCGAATCTGTTGGGCAGCTTTGGGCAAAGCTCCTTGCTACTCTGGATGCTGCTTTCCCTATTTGTGAAATGAGTGAATGGTAGTAGGATAACAGCTTTTAAGCTTTATACCTCACAGATGGTTTTAGAGCCACGTCTAGGAGGTAGACAGAGGAGGAATAAGCCAAATTCAGGTTTACCTGTACCCACAGAAAACAGAACACATCCACAGTTATTTTATATACCTGGGCTCTAATTACATTGTCAATTTAAAAAAGTAGCCCAATGTTGCTTTGGCCAAACGATCACACTAGCCCTCTAGTAATGGATCCTAACCAAATTGAAATTGTTCCTTAATTTTTCTTTAAGAAACTACCTTGATTCCCACTTTCCATGGACCAGTGGGGATGTCAGTCAAGGGGCCCTAAATACTCTGGACCTAGCGGTAGTTCCATGGCTCAAGTCAGAGCAAACAGAACCTCTGAGAACACAAGTTTATAGTGTGGAAGCCAAAAACAGAACAAAATTGGAGCAGATTCATCCCCCCAAAGGCACTTGAGAAGATTGGTGTGAAAGACTGAATTGTATCCCTGCCCAACCTTAATTCATATGTTGAAGTCCTAACTCCTAATGTAACTATATTTGGTGATAGGGCCTTTAAGCGGGTAATTAATGCCCAACAAGGCCATAAATAGGAGCCCTAAGCCAATAGGACTGGTGTCCCTATAAGAAGAGGAAGGGACACTAGAAGTGAGCACACAGAGAAAAGTCCATGTGAGGATACAATAAGAAAGTGACCATCTACAATGCAAGAAAAGAGGCCTCACCACAAACCAACCCTGCCAGCTCCTTGATCTTAGACTTCCAGCCTCCAGACTCTGAGAAAATACATTTCTGTTGTTTAAGCCTCCCAGTGTGTGGTATTCTGTTATGTCAACTCAAGATGACTCAAAAATTGCCTAGTTTTGCTCCCCAGATGTCCAGACCAGCCTTCTCCAAGGCCTGGTATGTCAATTTTCTTTGGTATCTTTGAGTTACCCAAGATCTTCTCAAAAAAAATTCCTCATTGGCATATATTATGAAGAGTGGGTTTTTGTTGCTTAAAACCAAATAGCCCAGCACAGTGCTTTTCAGGAGGAAAAAAAATAAAAACTGCAAAGTAGACAGATGCTAAAATCTCCTCCAATCCTAGAACTTCATGGATTTTGTATTACAGTTATCCAAGGATTTAAAGATGTTTGTCTACCATAGCAAACCTTCATATTTAGGCTGAAAGGAAAGAAAAAAAATTCAAGCAATTTGGTATTTATTCTCAAGTTTTTAAATACTAAGTACATGAAAATCTGTGGAAGTTTGACTGAATTTTTCAGTCTTTACAGTTACTGTAACAATGTGATTGTAAGGGGCTCTCTTGTCACTGCTGGGTTGCATTCTGTGCTCCTGAAGCTCTAATATGTAGAGTGTACAGAGCAGGAGAATCTTAGACTAAGTCATGCCAGTATTCTCGAGACTCCACTCCATTCACCTTCTCTCTCAGCTGTGTTTCCAGGGTCCTCTATATGTTTCCAAATGCAACAAAATAAATGAATAAATCACACCACCTACTGGCTGGGAGGTCAACCTGCATGGCCCATTATAACTTCTGCTGACACCAATATGTAGTGCTTGAACAGCTCTTACCCACAAGCACCACATACTGGACTGTAGGGTGAACTGCACAACCCAACATAATTTCTGCAGACAGAAGTACACAGTGCTAGGGAATACGGTAAACCTTCCAAGACCACTTCCAATTTCTGCAGGAGACAGTAAGCCTGCTCATACAAACAGTACACCACTATAACCTAGAAACAACTAGCATTTGAGGAAACCACTACACTAAGGCTGTCTATACCAAGGAGTTCATACAGAGCCTTGGCTCCTAAAAGCATATAGAAGTAAATCCAAAGGACCCTAACCAATATACACAACAGTCAAGGAGGAAAAAATGCCATCCCAATGAAAGTAAATTCAAAAATAAGAAGTGGCAGCTTCTCCAGATGAGACGCAATCAGCACAAGGACCCTGACACTAAAAAACAATGTTGCAATACCCCACAAACGATCACACTAGCCCTCTAGCAATGGATCCTAACAAAATTCAAAACTCTGAAATGACAGATAAATAATTCAAGATATAGATTGTAAATAAGCTCAGTGAGATCCAAGATAAAGTTGAAAACAAACACAAAGAAATCAGAAAAACATTTCAGTATAGGAACGAGAGAGACATCTAAAACAAACAAACAGAACTTCTGGAAATGAAAATTTCACTGAAGGAGTTACAACATACAGTTGAAAGCTTTAAAGACAGAATAGAACAGGCAGAAAAAAATAATTTCAGAGGCTGAAGATAGGTCTTTTAAATTAATCCAGTCAGACAAAAGTAAAGAAAAAACAATTTTTAATAAAAGAACCAAGACTCTGAGAAAAAAAATGAATTGTGTAAAGTGACCAAATCTATGAGATGTAGACATTCCTGAGGAAGAAGACAAAGTAAAGAGCTTGGAAAACCCATCTGAGAAAATAATTCAGGAACATTTCACCGGTCTTGCTAGAAATGTGGACATCCAGGTACAAGATCAGAGACCACTTGAGGAATATTTTGCTAGATAAGCACCACCAAGGCATACAGTCTTCAGACTATCCAAAGTCAATACCAAGGAAAAAAATCATAAAAGCAGCAAAAGATAAGCATCTAATTACCTATAAAGGAAATTCCATCAGACTAACAGTGGACTTCTCAGCAGAAACCTTATAAGCCAGGAGAGATTTGGGGTCTATTTTTAGCATTCTTTAAAAAAGTGCTACCCAAGAATCTTATATCCTGCCAAATTAAGCTTTACATATGAAGAAGAAATAAAACCCTTCTCATACAAGCATGTACTACAGGAATTTCTTGCCATTAGACCAGTTGTACAAGAAATGCTCAAAAGAGTTCTAAAATGAAAGCAAAAGAAATATACACACGATTATAAAAGCACATAAAAGTACAACGCTCATAAATCCTATAAAGCAATTACACAACTGAAACTACAAAGAAACTAGGTAACAACATTATGACGGGAACAAAAACATCACATATCAATATAACTTTGAATGTAAATGGCTTAAATGCCCCATTTAAAGTACATAGACTGGCAAATTAAATTTAAAAACAAGACCCAACCATTTTCTGAGTACAAGAAATCCACCTAACTGGGAAAGATATTACAGACTCAAACTAAAAGAGTAGAAATAGATATGCCACACAAACAGAAAACACAAACAAGCAGAAGTAGCTACACGTACATCAAATAAAATAGATTTTAAATCCATAGCAATATAAACAAAACACAAAAAGGTCATTGTATAATAATAAAGAGTTCAATTGAACAAGAAGACAACTATTCTAAATATGTATGCACCCATCTCTGGAGCACACAGATTCATTTTTAAAAATATTACTAAATCCAAGAAAAGAGATCAACAGAAACACAATAATAGTGAGGGTCTTCAACACCCCACTGACAGAACTAGACAGATCACTGAGAAAGAAAATCAACAAAGAAACTCTGAACTTAAACTGGACTCCAGACCAAATGGATCTAGTGACATTTACAGAACATTCTACCCACCAACTGCAGAATATACATGTCTCATCTGAGTATGGAACATTCTCCAAAATAGACCATATGCCTGCCCACAAAGTAAATCTCAATAAATTTTTTAAAAATCAAAATTATATCAAGTATCTTCTCGAACCACAGTGAAATAAAATTAGAAACCCATACAAAAGGAATTCTCAAAACTATACAAATACATGGAAATTAAACAACTTGCTCCTGAATGATCTTTTGGCAAACAATGAAATTAAGGTAGAAATAAAAATACTTTCTGAAATAAATTAATATAGAGATACAATATACCCAAACCTCTGTAATACAACAAAAGCAGTGCTAAGAAGGAAGTTTAGAGTGTTAAATGCCTACATCAAAAAGATGGGTCTCAAATTAACATCCTATTGTCACACTTCAAAAAACTAGAAAATCAAGAATAAACCAAACCCAAAGCAAGCAGAAGAAAATAAATAACAAAGACCAGAAAAGAAACAAATGGTATTGAGACCAAAAACAATAATACAAAGGATTAACAAAACAAAAAATTACTTACTTCAAAAGATAAAATGTATACATACTACATAGCTTAATCAAGGAATAAAGAGGAGACTCAAATAAGTACAATCAGAAATGATAAAGGTAAGATTACAACTGATACCACAGAAATGCAAAATATTATCAGAGTCTACTGTGGGTATCTCTACACACACAAACTAGAAAATCCAGAGGAAATGGATGAATTCCTGGAAACACACAATTTAAAAAATTAAATCATGAAGAAGTAGAAATCTTGAACAAACCAATAACGAGTAGTGAAATTGAAAGTAATATAAACCTCCTTTTAAAAAGCCCAGGACCAGATGGATTCACAGTGAAATTTTACTAGCATACAAAAAAGAGCTAGTACCAATCTTATGGAAATTATTCCCAAAAAATTGAGGAGGAGAGATTCCTCCTTAACTCGTTCTATGAAACTAGTATCACTCTGATACCAGAATCAGGTGAGGATACAGGCCAATATCCATGATGAATATAGATGCAAAAATCTTCAACAAAATACTAGCAAATTGAGTTCAACAGCACATAAAAATGTGACCCATGATCAAGTGGGTTTTATTCCAGGGATGCAAGGATGATTCAACATATATTAATCAATAATGGGATTCACCACAAAACAAAATTAAAAACAAAAACCATACAATTGTCACAATAGAAATGCAGAAAAAGCATTGAATAAAATCCAACATCCCTTCATGATAAAACTTCTCAGCAAACTAGACACTGATAGAACACACCTCAAAATAATAAAAGCCATATACAGCAAACCCATAGCCAACATTATACTCAATGAAGAAACACTGAATACATTTCCTTTAAGAACCGGAACAAGATAAAGATTTCCACTCTCATCACTCCTATTCAACATAATACTGGAAGTCCTAGCCAGAACAATCAGGCAAGAAAAAGAAATAGAAGGTAATCAAATTGGAAAAAGAGGAAGTCAAATTACCTCTGTTCACTAATGACATAATGTTATACTTAGAAAACCCTAAAGATTCCTCCAAGACTCTGAGTTTGATAAATGGCTTCAGTAAGGTGTTAGAATAAAAAGTCAACATACAAAAATCAGTAGCATTTCTATACACCAATAATGTTTAATCTGAGAACCAACTCAAGAACCACTTACAAAAGCCACACAAAAAAATAAGTTACCTAGGAAGACATTTAACCAAAGAGGTGCAAGATCTGTACACAAAGAACTATAAAACACTGATTAAATAAATCAGAGATGACACCAAAAAATGGAAAAACATCTACACTTATGGAATTAAAATAATCAATAACGTTAAAATGACCATATTGCCTAAAGCCATATACAGATTCAATGCAATCCCTATGAAATTACTAATGTTATTTTTCACAGAATTAAAAAAAAAAATCCTAAAATGTACATGGAACAAAGAAAACATCCTCAATAGCCAAAACATTTCTGAACAAAACAAACAAAGCGTGGAATTATATTGCCTGACTTCAAATTATACTATAAGGCTATAGCAACCAAAAGAATATGGTACTTGTACAAAAATAGAGCAATAGAACAGGATAGAGATCCCAGAAATAAAGCCATAGACCTATAAGCAACTATCTTCAACAAAGTTGACAAAAACGTGAAATTGGGAAAGGACCCTCTATTCAATAAATGGTTCTGGAAAAATTGGATAGCCATATGCTAAAGAATGAAAATAGACCCCTATTTCTCATCACATACAAAAATTAACTCAACATGGATTAAAGGCTTAAATGTAAGACCTGAAACAATAAATATCCTAGAAGACAACCTAGGAAAAACTCTTCTGGATGTTAGCCAAGGCAAGAAATTAATGACTAAGGCCTCAAAAGCTAATGCAACAAAAAATAGACAAATGGTACTTAATTAAACTAAAAATCTTTTGCACAGCAAAATAAATAATCAACAAAGTAAAAAGACAACCTACAGAATGGCAGAAAATATTTGCAAACTATGCATCCAACAAAGGACTAATATCCAGAATCTGCAAGGAACTCAACTCAAGAAGAAGATAAACAATAACCCCATTAAAAAGTGGGCAAGGACATGAACAGAAATTTTTCAGAAGAAGACATACAAATGACCAATAAACACAAATTTCTCAACATCATTAATCAGATAAACGCAAGGTAAAACCACAGGGAGATACCATCTTACACCACTCAGATGTTTAATAACGTCACTATTATTAAAAAGTGGAAAAAAACAACAACAGATGTTGGTGAGGAATTGAAGAAAAGAGAGTGCTTATAAACTCTTGGTGAGAATGCAAATTAGTACAACCTTCATGCAAAATAGTAAGGAGATTTCTCAATGAACTAAAAATAAAACTACCATTTTGCTGGGTACCGTTGGCTCATGCCTGTAATCCCAACACTTTGGGAGGCCAAGGCAGTAGAATTGTTTAACCTTGAAAGTTCAAGCCCAGCCTGGGCAACATAGTGAGACTTCATCTCTATTAAAATTGTTTTAAAAATAACCAGGCATAGTGGCACATGCTTGTAGTCCTAGCTTCTTGCGGAGATGAAGTGGAAGGATCACTTGAGCCCAAGATGTTGAAGCTGCAGTGAGCCCTGACCATGCTACTGTACTCCAGCCTGGGCAACACAGAAAGACTCTGTCTAGATAAATAAATAAATAAAACAACTGTTCAATCCAGCAGTCCCACTACTGGGTGTCTACTCAAGGGAAAAGAAATAATCATATCAAAAAGATACTAGAACTTGTGTGTTCATTACAGCACTATTCACAGTAGCAGTCATGGCCTAAAGTTAAGTGTCCATCAACAGATGATTGGATGAAGAAAACGTGCTACAGGACTGGTGTGATGGCTGATGCCTATAATCCCAGCACTTTGGGAGGCCAAGGCAGCAGGATAACTTGAGGTCATGAGTTTGAGACCAACCTGGCCAACATGGTCTCTACTAAAAATGCAAAAATTAGCCGGGCATGATGGTGCACACCTGTAGTCACAGCTACTTGGGAGGCTGAAGCAGGAGAATTGCTTGAACCTGGGAGGCAGAGGTTGCAGTGAGCGGAGATCGCACCAGTGCACTTCAGCCTGGGTAACAGAGGGAGACTCTGTAAA
>NW_012102943.1:3487570-3531239 GCF_000951045.1 Mandrillus leucophaeus | reverse complement strand
GAGGGAGGGAAGGAAGGAAGGAAGGAAGGAAGGAAGGAAGGAAGGAAGGAAGGAAGGAAGGAAATGTACACATACGTAATGGAATACTATGAAGACATACAAATAATAAAATCATGTCTTTCGCAGCAATATGGATTAAGCTGGAGGCCATTATCCTATGTGAAATAACTCAGAAATAGAAAATAAAATACCACATGTTATTTATCAGATCTAGAAGCCTTGGAGTAGAGACTATGGTGTTTACTAGGTATAGAATCATGTCATCTGCAAACAGAGATAGTTTGACTTATTCTCTTCCTATTTGGATCCCTTTTATGTCTTTCTCTTGCCTGACTGTTTTGGTTAGGACTTCCAGTACTATGTGGAACAGGAGTGGTGACAGTGGGCATCTCTGTCTTGTTGCCCATTCAGTATGATGTTCGCTATGGGTTTGTCATAGATGGTTCTTATTATTTTCAGGTATGTTCCTTCAATTCCTAGTTTGTTGAGGGTTTTTAACACAAAGGGATGTTGAATTTTATGGAAAGCCTTTTCTGCATCTATTGAGATAATTCTGTGGTTTTTCTTTTCAGTTCTATTTATGCACCCACAGATTTTGAAAACATAGCCAGGCCTTTTTGACTCTTTACCTTAGGGCCAAAAGGAGATGCCCTGAAGACGAAAACTCTTCTAGGCCTTGTTTTCTCACACTCTGAGCTCCTGGAGTCATTTGTGCTAAGGAGGGTGATTCTAAAAGGAGAGTTCTCAGTATGGGCAAGAGAGGATGGGTCTGTGGGTTCCACAAACTGTGTTATAGGAACATGGGTTCTAATTCTCAGAGCCACCCCTAAGGAAGAGCCAGGACCTTGGAGGGATGTCTTGGAGGGAAAGTTAGGTCTCAGTAAAGATTCTCCCTTTAGGCTTAGCATGTTAGGTAGCTTGCTGCCCAACTAAGGAACCAGGCAATTGTGGACAGAATGAGTATCAGTGGCCACTATGGAAAACTGAGGTAAGAGAATTTGTTATGTAGAGAAGGGAAAAGCTCCCCAAAAATGATGATTTGTTCTACAGAAGGAAAATGCTCCCCCAAAATGATGAGAATTAAATTTGCTGTCCTCCTGTCAAGATGACGACTTGGAGCCAGATTTCATTTGATTCACAGAAATAAACTGACATTTCTTTTACACTCAGGTGTGTGGAATGAGATTCGTATGCGCTAGCTACATGAGACAGACAATTCATATTTATCGTATTTTGCAAGTTTCAAGTGAAATTATTTGAGGCTAAAGACATACGACTTCCATGTAAGTGGAAAGTGTTAGTGAGCTGGGAAAGTGTAGATTGGTATCATATTTGCTGGTTATCTCCCAAAGTGGAGCCTTGGCCATTGTTTCCTGTGGGAAAATGTTGGGAAAACAAGAGGCTTTGCCTTCAGGATGCGTTTTGGATCCTCCCTGCAGTACTGCCTTGTGCAAAGATCCTTTAGGCCATTTTACTATCCTCATTACCATCATTGTTGTCATTGTCTCTGTCATCAACATAGCCATCATCATCACTGTTGTTATCATCACAACAGCTAGTGATTTATTGCAGATGCTATTCTAAGTCCTTAAATGTATTATCTTATTTATTCCACACAACAACCCTCTGAACAAGCTCCTTTTGTTATCCCCATTCTACAGATGAAAAAACCAAACGCAGTGAAATTAAGTAATTTGCAAAGTTGAGTGGCAAAGCAGCTTTCACTGATGTGGTAGGATCACTGGACCTCATAAAAATGCCATCATCACATATTTAAATATATTCTCATGAAAAATATGTTTAATTCAGAACAAAGTGTAACACACCAATTTACATGTAATAAGACCTTAAAGCAAATGTTAAAAACAAACAATTAAATTCTCAATGGTAGGATTATAGGACATATGCCACTAACCAGTGATTACCTGATCCATAAGGTCAACATAGGTTATCACCAAGTTTTTTGTAGTCCCTATTTTTATATGTCATCTTATGGAATTAACCTTTCCATGGTACTTTTCTGCCTTCTTTTTAGTACTATTTTTTAAAATTTCTTATAATAAGCCATATCAAATATGGGATGTTACTTGAAAATTGATTAAAAAAATATACTTTATTATTTTTTCTGATTATTTAAGTAAGATTAGCTCATTATTTAAAATTAAAACACAATAGGCCTACATTTCCCAAAAAGTTAATGTCTCTGAAATCTCTCACACTGGAAAGACAAATATAACTCATAATTTAGTGCACCTACTCCTCAATATACTTTTTTCTCCATACATATACTCCTGCTAACAAATTTATAATAGAAATACGTGTATGTGAAAAATGTAAACATTTACTTACAAGGTGAAATTATGCAATATATAACATTTATCAATTATTCTTTCTTTCTTCAATTAACAATATAGTTAGGATTCTTTCCATGGCAGTACATATAAACTTGTCTGATTACTTTTTAATAAAAATAGTGTAACCTCATGGTTAAACAAATTTCGTATATAAAGATATTAAATTAAAAGT
Source organism: Mandrillus leucophaeus (assembly GCF_000951045.1). Taxonomy (NCBI): domain Eukaryota; kingdom Metazoa; phylum Chordata; class Mammalia; order Primates; family Cercopithecidae; genus Mandrillus; species Mandrillus leucophaeus. Next base: position 3,528,713 of record NW_012102943.1, on the reverse strand, counting down.
AAAAATGTCTCACACAGTTGCAGAAGTACATTCCCAGAACTAACTACTGTATCCCTTTGAATATTTTAAGCATATGAGAGCATAGCTTATTTCTACTTTTTATTAGTCTTAACCCAGATTAGTTATTGTGGTCTCAATTTCTTCTGTTTCCTCTCCCTATGTGGTTATCTGAACTATCAACCACAGATCACCTAGTTTGATTTCTAAGGCGTTCCCTATGTAAAAGAGTGGCTAGAAATAGAGAGTCCAGAAAAAGATTTCTATTTCTTAAAGAGCCAGACTTTTTGTCTTTTAAATCTTTTTTAAAGCTACAAATAACAGATAGTGCTTAAAACAAGAATATACAGGCTACTGGCAAAACACAAATATTTTTTAGTGTGATATAGTTTTAAAAATAGGCCATAAACAGCTTTCTTCAACAAACCCCACCTACTTATTCTCAATGATGATCCCAAGTCCAATTTTCGTGCTTATAAACCAGCAAGGGAACAGACTCTCTAAGCCTGTTTATTTAACACATCCCTCATTGATCACATGGCATCTCTGCTAGTCCCAGTTATCCAAGCCAAAAGTAATTCAGAAACCTAAATAGCTGCTAATGACCAATGGAATTATGAGACAAGTATTTTAAACACTACTTTGATTACATATCTAGTCTTCTCTGTATTCTCTACAACCATTCCTTGTCTGTTGAGGAATCTTGATCATGTCAAGAGCTTAGCTCAAAACCACACTGCATTAAGCCCCATTTAACACTACAGTTGGTTGATCATGCAGTATTTCCCCTAAAAGGAGCTCACTTCAATACCACAGAGGAGTATGCACTTCTGTAGGTAACAGGGAGTTAGAAACTTTCAAGCAAGGAAATGGTACACATTGGTCTGCCTTGGAAAGATGTTTTTAGCTGGTTTAGGAAGAGGTAGTAAAGTGACTGAAAGCTAGAGGTGATGCCCAAAACCATGGTCCAGGCAAAACATAAGAAAAGTTCAAACCAGGGAAGTCCCAGTGAGACGAAGAGGGCTGGGTAGATCCAGGGAGATAAAATTAGTAGGATTTATTGACATTATGCTAGGTAAGAGAAAGAGAAGGGTCAAAAACAACCTCAATGTTTGTGGCTTTTGGTAATAGCATAGAGATAATATAAATAAAGACACCTGGGAATGAAGTTCTAATTCTGGGGGAGGAATACTCTTGAGAGTGAGAATGGGCAATAAGGAGTTCCATTTAGAAAAGCTGAGGCAGGCATGTTTACTTGGTATCCAACATTTCAAGTATAAAGGGAATAAAAAGAATAACACCTCACAGCACTCAGGACTATGATAGGAAAAGCATTAATGGCAAAGCATGAGATTATATGAGAGATGTTGCTGAGATATAAAGAAACAAAGGAGACTCTCCACAATTTTAGTTCCCAAGGTCACAAAACTCATTTTTACCCGAACTTGCTTCTTATACTTAGCAAAGAAGCTGACAGTGAAATCCATTAACTTAGCCCAGAGGGACTCCCAGGGCTACTAAACTTCATCTCCTTACAAATATTCCAATGATGCCAGGGACAAAGGCTTCCCCTTCTGAAAGGAAACCTAAGAGCCAGCTTTCTCTCTCTGTCTTCCAGATGGCATTACACATGTCGATTAGAAATGTTCAGGAAGTGCTTTCTCTTTGCAACCAAGAGAAACATTTTCCTTCTTTGGAGCCTGCTCCCACTTTCTCTCCTTCCTTAAATGGAATCTGATGTGTTTTTTCCCAAATTATCCATGACTGATCCCTTGCACTGTTTGTGCTCTTGGTAGATACTCTGCAGTAGGCAGATAAGGATGGGGCTGAGTGACGTATATTTCTCTACTGGTTTCCTTAGCAATGCCTCAGCAAGCCTCCAGCTCCCCTACAAACCTCCTTCTGAGTCAGCCTGTTTCGGCTATAGTCCAGGCTCTGCCAGAACGTCACTGTTAAAACAGTAATAACTTTTTTCCTCCATGGCACTTTACAGAGTATGACAATCTTTCGCAGTCTTTATTTCATTTTATTTTTATGGCACGATCTCACAGAGAAGATATTATCAATATCAGCATTTTATAGGTAAATAAATTGAAACTCACAAAAGTTTAATAACTTGCCTAAATTTCATAGCAATTTGTCAATAGTCAGAAAAAGGAGCTCATGGAGTTTGTTCCTCTGGCAATGGTGGCCACTGAGTGACAGCAAGACTTTCCCATATAGTCTGAAGACTTCAGTTAGGGGTTATTCCACCCAGTGATGAAACAGGGGGAAGATCTTTCCTGTAAATTAAGATATGCTTAAGATTTATTGACATCAAGTTCAGTTCATGGACAGTGATAATAAAAATATTCTTAATTCAGCCACTAGCTTCTCCCAGGGAGCATTAGTGGTTAAAATACAATAGTTTTCATAGTGCCTATCATTATAATAGTTGTACTATGGATTCATCACAGGTGTGCCCTACGATTGATCAATGTATAAAATTCATTTTGTCTTAACTGTTGATACATACAACTGTTCCATGGTGTTCACTATTAAACACTGTTACAGTGAAGTTTGTTAGGTATAGCATTGAGTTGAGTGGATCATCAAAGTGCTGTAGAGTTGGTATAACTTATTTTGAATAATTGGTATAGATTAATATTAAGCTGGCATCTAAGAAAGAGTGCACATGGCCATACGTATGTATGTATAACAGGGGTTGCACAGGGCAGTCAGGATCCTTTCTTCAAGGAGCCCCACAGTGCTGATGGGTGATAAATTTTTATAGCATACAACTATAGATGTGTCTATAGAATCTTAAAGACACCTGTGTATGAGATTAGTATTTGCATTGTAATTATCTTTTCGTGTTCCCTGGAATCTCTTACTATCTCGAGGGAAACTCTAAATCTCTAGTGTATGAATGTGAACTACGCACTGAAAAAACCTGAGATCTCTTGTTCTATTTCTGGCAAAATAAAAATTAATATTTAAGATATTTGATTTGAAAAAGTGTTTTAAAGGCCACTGAAAGAGAATTAAAAGGGCATAGAGTTAGACTGTCCATCTAAATTTAGACTCTATCTGTAAGAAGATATTTCATCTACCCCACTTGACCCATTGACACAAGGCAGTCTGACTTTTCTATCACACACTACTCTATTTCTAAAAAATATTATTCTAGAGTCTTATTCAGGATTAGTATGAGTGAACTTCAGTTCACAGAGTCTCCCTTTCTTTTGTGGGCAGAAGATCACAAGCTTCTACGTGGATCAGTCCATCTAGTACCTCCTAAAGCTCCACATTCTTAATATTTTGTTTTATATGGCTTATAGTAATATTAATATTCCTTAATATTCTGCCTTATTATAGTTTTCAGAAGACACAATTAAGCAAAAATGATTGATAGAATCTTGGATTTTGAAACCAGATAGCTTAATTTAAATACCAGTTCTGCCACTTCCTGTTTCTGCAACTTCAGATGAGTTACTTAACATTTTGGGGTGTCAGCATCCCAATCTATAAACAAGGGAGAAAAATAATAATAAAACCCACCTCTTCTGACTGTGATAAGGATTCCTTGAGATAACATATATAATGTTCTTATGGCACAGTGTTTGTCACATAGCAGTTGTATCATTAACTGTAACTACTATTGACATTCTATACACTGGTCTTATCAGACATGGTCTTATGGAGTAATGTGAAATAGATCAGTGAGCTCTTTCACATGTGAGCCTTTTCCTGTATTGGAAAACTGCTCTCAATGACATCCATGTCATCTCTTAAGTTAACTAAGTGCAAGTAATATTTTAAAGACAAGTGTATTAATCTGTTTTCATGATGCTGATAAAGACATACCCAAGAATGGGAAGAAAGAGGTTTAATTGGACTTACAGTTCCACATGGCTGGGGAGGTCTTGGAAAGACATTTCTTACATCATGACAGCAATAGAAAAATGAGGAGGAAGCAAAAGCAGAAACCCCTGATAAACCCATCAGATCTCATGAGACTTCTTCACTATCATGAAAATAGCATGGGAAAGACTAGCCCCTATGATTCAATTACCTCCCCCTGGGTCTCTCCCACAATACACGGGAATTCTGGGAGATACAATTCAAGTTGAAATTGGGTGGGGACACAGCCAAACCATATCAACAAGGCAATCCACTCCTGTCCCCACAAAGTTAATTAAAAAGTATCAATGCCTACCACTGATACTTCAGATGATAAGATTTGGGCTCTAAATAAATCTGTAAAAGACTTAGAAGAGGTGGCATAGCATAGCGGTGGAGCGAATAGCCCAACTAGGATTCCTAAGGAATAGATTTTACTTGTTTTGTGCTCTGGGTAAGTCATTTGACTACTTCAATATCTTCAATTGCAGAAAGGAGGAAATGGGACAAATGTCGCAACACTATTGTGACAATTAAGGAGATGCACAAAAATACTGTGAGGATAGTATTCAGCACATATAGACATTCAATTAGTATTGGTTGATTTTATTTATAGGCCTCAGACATTCTGACACCCAATTAGTATTTTCAGTTGAGATAGTTAGCTATAGCCTTTCAGATGATAGTTATGATGGCTTCTTCAACTAGTCCATCTGCTTCTGGTCCATCCCTGAAGATCACATGCTCAGAAGTTAAGAGAAGAATATTAAAAGCATAATTATGTGTCAAAATATATAGAAAATGGTCAAAACAATATTTGGAAAAAAAATGCTTTACTTGTCTTTATTCTTAATAAAATAAAAGAACATTCACTATGTTCCCACATCATATAAGATAAGAAAATCAGTTTTTGAAAAACTACAGAATTGGAAACTATAAACATGATAAAATAAGTAAGTTGATTATATGACAAAGAAAACTAAAACAAGTAATTAATATGACCAAAGATTACTACTTGAAAAAGACTAAGAAATGCCCAAAAAACAGCAAAATCTAATTTAAAAAAAAACTAATAAAAATATAAAAAATATATAAAAACTTATAATAAAATAAGACCGAAAATAGAGCACACAGGATAATAGAAAAAAAGATATCAAGAAACATTTGGCACAGTTAAATGCTAATATATTTTGAATTCTGTGTGAAATAAATTATTTTCTCAAAGCAAGGGAATTAACACTTACTAAGTACTGACTTTGTCACAGCACTGAGTGTTTTATGCACATCCTTTTTTGTTGGTATAAAAAGCCACTTTATAAATATTGTTCCTCCTTTTATAGCAGAAACTGAAGCTTACAGAGATGAAGGTATATGTCCAAGGTCACCTAGCTAGTAAGAGATGCAGCTGGAATTTAAATCCAGATCTACAAGGCCTATGCTATTTTTATTTTTCCAAGTTTTCACCCTAAAAATATAAAACATCCAAATGGTAATAAAAGGAAGAGGAAATATGAATATACAGCACTAAAAAGTGTTTGTACACCATTATTAAAATAAGACTTGAACACACTTGATCAAATTTTCTCTAAACTTCCAAATAGCAAACTATCCATTTCATTTCTTGAAAGAGAAAATAATAGCAAATTTCCTACTATAGAAGAAAAAAAGTGATCTTAATCCTAATTGTGATTAAAGTATGAACACACACAACTATAGTGAGGTTTCCTCTTATAGATACAAAACTTTTAATAAAAATAAAAAATTGAATAAAGCAATCAAATAAAAGTTTTTCCTGCTACAAGAATGCAGGCATGCTATAAGAATACAACATATTCTATTTCTTTCTAAAAGGGAAACATACTCTATTTAATCTTTCTATTTCAAAAGCTTATTCATGACAAAATCACATCAACAAAAGCAATAAGTCACTTGAAAGAATCTGGGACCCATTTCTAATATTTTGAAGGTTTAAAAATAGTAAAGCAATATGACAGCATTAGGAGCTTCACAGATCTGCAACATCAGAAGCTAAGCACTGTGGGGAAGAGAAATAGACTTCACTAAAATAATCCAGCTAGTCACTAAGCAAATAGTAATAAAAGGCCACAAGGGAGGAAGATTATAATCTATAGTTTCTATAATATATTATCTAAAATATTTAGTTTCCAACCCAACTGCAAAAACATGCAAAGAAACAGGAAAATAAAACATATACTAGAGGAAGGAAGAGAGCAGAAGAAACTGCCTGTGATAGCAACCAGATATCAGATTTAACAAAGTATTCAAAGTAGTCATTAGAAATATGTCCAAAAAAATAAAGAAAATTATAATTATAGAAATAAAGAAGGATATAATGACAACTGTTCATCAAATAGAAAAATATCAGTATTGATAAGGTCCTAGAAATTTTTAAAAAAGAAACCAATGGAAATTCGGAAGCTGAAGGTACAACAATGGAAATAAAAAATTCACTAGAGGAGCTCAACAGTAGATTTGAACTGGCAGAATAAAGACTTAGCCTACCTAAAGATAAACCTATAGAGATGGCACAATCCAAAGAACAGAAATCAAAAAGAACGAGGAAAGAACAGAGCCTCAGAGAAATTTAGGCCTTATTAAGTACACAAACCTACATGTAGAATGAGTAGGATAAATGTGAGATCTACAGATACAGCATTGTCAAAATACTGAAAGTCATAGACAAGGAGAAAATCTTGAGAGCACTAAGAAAAGAATGACTCATCACTTAAAAGGCAACCCAAATACAATTTGCAGATGACTTCTCACCAGAAACAACGGAGACTTCAAGACAGTAGAATAACGTATTCAAAGTGCTCAAAAAAGACTGCTGAGCAACCAAGAATCCTATATTCATAAAAGCTATATTTCAAAATTTTAAGTACAACGAAGAAATTTCCAAATAATCAAAAACAGAGAAAAAATGTTGCTTGCAGCCATTTTACAAGCAATAATAAAAGAAGTTCTTCAGGCTGAAGGCAAGCAACCCTGGACAGTAATTCAAACCCACACAAAAAGAGATCATCAATAAAGGTAATTATATAAGAGATAGTATAAATTCATATTTCTTCTTCTCTTAACTGATTTAAAAAGCAATTGATTGTGTCAACTATTGTTTCTTTCAGCAGTGTTTTATAGTTTTCCTTGTAGAGATCTTTCACATCCTTGGTTAGGTATATTGCCAAGTATTTTATTTTATTTTTATTTTTGGCAGCTATAGTGAAAGAGGTTGAGTTTTTTATTTGATTCTCAGCTTGGTCGCTGTTGGTTTATAGCAGAGCTACTGATTTGTGTACATTAATTTTGTATCCTGAAACTTTGCTGAATTCATTTATCAGTTCTGGGAACTTTTTGGATGAACCTTTAGGGTTTTCTAGGTATACGATCGTATCATCACCAAACAGTGACAGTTTGACTTCTCTTTACCAATTTTGATGCCCTTTATTTCTTTCTCTTTTCTGATTGTCCTGCCTAGGACTTCCAGTACTATGTTGAATAGAAGTGGTAATAGTGGGCATCTTTGTCTTGTTCCAGTTCTCAGGGGAAATGCTTTCCACTTTTCCCCATTCAGTACAGTGTTGGCTGTGGGTTTGCTGTAGATAGCTTTTATTCCCTTAAGGTATGTCCCTTCTATGCTGATTTTGCTGTGGGTTTTAATCATAAAGTGATGCTGGATTTCATCAAATGTTTTTTCTGCATCTGTTGAGATGATCATGTGATTTTTTTGTTTTTAATTCTGCTTATGTGGTATATTACATCTGTTGAGCTACATGTGTTAAACCATCCCTGCATCCCTGGTATGCAACCCACTTGATCATGGTGTGTTATCTTTTTCATATGCTGTTGGATTCAGTTTACTGGTATTTTGTTGAGGATTTTTGCATACATGTTCATCAGGGACATTGGTCTGTAGTTTTCTTTTTATGTTATGTCCTTCCCTGGTTTGGGTATTAAGGTGATACTGGCTTCATTGACTGATTTAGGGAGGATTCCCTCTTTATCTTTTGGAATAGTATCAATAAGATTAGTACCAATTCTTTGAATATCTGATAGAATTCAGCAGTGAATCCATCTAGTCCTGGAGGGTTTTGTTTTGTTGGCATTTTTTTATTACCATTTCAATCTTGCTGCTTGTTATTGGTCTGGTTGAAGATTCTATATCTTCCTGGTTTAAGCTAGGAAGGTTGTATATGTCAGGAATCTATCTATCTCCTCTAGGTTTTCTAGTTTATGCACATGGAGGTGTCCATAGTAGCCTTGAATAATCTTCCGTATTTCTGTGGTATCAGTTGTAATATCTCCCATTTCATATCTAATTGAGCCTATTTGGATCTTCTCTCTTCTTTTATTGATTAATCGATCAATTTTGTTTATCTTTTCAAAGAACCAGCTTTTTGTTTCATTTATATTTGTATTTTTTTTCCATTTAATTTAGTTCTGCTGTGATCTTTGTTATTTCTTTCCTTATGCTGGGTTTGGTTTGGATTGTTCTTATTTCTCCAGTTCCGTGAGGTGTGACTTTAATTTGTCTATTTGTGCCCTTTCATACTTTTTGATGTAGGCATTTAATGCTATGAATTTTTCTCTTGAATGGGTAGAATTAATATTGTGAAAACGGTCATACAGCCAAAAGTAATCTGCAAATTCAATGCAATTTTCATCAAATACCACCATCATTCTTCACACAGCTAGAAACAACAATCTTAAAATTCATATGGAACCAAAAAAAAGGGCCCACATAGACAAAGTAAGACTAAGTAAAAAGAATAAATCTGGAGACATCACATTACTCGACTTCAAACAATACTATAAGGCCATTGTCACCAAAATAGCATGGTACTGGCATGAAAATAGGCACATAGACCAATGGAACAGAATATAGAACCCAGAAATAAACCCAAATGCTTAAAGTCAACTGATCTCCAACAAAGCAAACAAAAACATAAAGTGTGGAAAGGACACCCTATTTAACACATGGTGCTGGGATAATTGGCAAGCCACATGTAGAAGAATAAAACTGGATCCTCATCTGTCACCTTATACAAAAATCAACTCAAGATGAATCAAAGACTTAAATCTGAGACCTGAAACCATAAAGATTCTAGAAGATAACATCAAAAAAACCCTTCTAGACATTGGCTTAGGCTAAGACTTCATGACCAATACCCCAAAAGCAAATGCAACAAAAACAGAGGTAAATAGATAGGACTTAATTAAACTAAAAAGCTTTTGCACAACAAACGAAATAGCAGAGTTAACAGAAAATCCACAGAGTGGGAGAAAATCTTCACAATCTATACATCTGACAAATGACTAATATCCAGAAAGGACTCAAACAAATCAGCAAGAAACAAAACAAACAATCCCATAGAAAAGTGGGCTAAGGACATGAATAGGCAATCCTCAAAAGGAGATACGCAAATGACCAACAAGCATATAGAAAAATGCTCAGCATCACTAATTATCATGGAATTGCAAATCAAAACCACAATGCAATACTCCTCACTCCTGCAAGAATGGCCATAACAATAATAATAATAATAATAAAAGATGTTAGCATGGATGCAGTGAAAAGCGGACACTTTTACACTGTTGGTGGGACTGTAAACTAGTACAACCACTATGGAATACAGTGTGGAGTACATTAAAGAACTAAAAATAGATCTACCACTTGATCCAGCAATCCCACTAAGAGTTATCTACCCAGAAAAAAAAAGAAGTCATTATACGAAAAAGATACTTGCACATGCATGTTTGTAGTGACACAATTTGCAACTCCAAAAATATGCAACCAGTCCAAATGCCCATCAATCAATAAGTGGATAAATAAAATGTGCTATATATGTGTGTCTCTGTGTGTGTGTGTGTGTGTGTGTATGCACACACCCATATATATATATATATGCACACACCATGGACTACTACTACTACTCAGTCATAAAAAGGAATGAAATAAAGGTGGTTGCAGCAACTTGGATTTCTAAATGAAGTAACTCAGGAATGGAAAACCAAACATCATATGTTCTCACTCATAAGTGGAAGCTAAGCTATGAGGATGCAGAGGCATAAGAATGACACATTGGACTTTGGGGATGCAGGGGAAAGGGTGGGGTGTGGCAAGGAATAAAAGACTGCACACTGGGTACAGTGCACACTGCTTGGGTGATGGGTGCACCAAAATCTCAGAAATCATCACTGAAGAAATCATTCATGTAACCAAACACCACCTGTTTCCCAAAAACTTATTGAAATAAAAAAATTAAAAATTTGAAAAAAGGCAACTGTATAAAACAATGTGGGTAGCATGTATTGTTTGGCCTATAACTTATAGAAATGTGATACATTTGCTTATAAAGACCACAAAGGAAGTAGATGGAATCAAAGTTGTATTGAGTTAATGGAATGATTGCACACGTTAACTTGAATCCATAAGAACAATTGAAGAGAAGCAGAAAGGATAAATAAGAAGATTCATATAAGAAAAGCTATAAATCAGGGGTGTCCAATATTTTTGCTTCTCTGGGCCACACTGGAATAAGAAGAATTGTCTTGGGTCACATATACAATACACTAACACTAATGATAACTGATGAGCTTAAAAAATTGCAAAAATAATCTCATGATGTTTTAAGAAAGTTTATACTTTGTGTTATACTTTGTGTTTTAAGAAAATTTGTGTTGGGCGTAATTCAAAGCCATCTTGGGCCACATGTGTCTCGTGAGTTACAGTTTGGATAAACTTGCTATAAATATACACCCATCTCTTTTCTCCTATCAGCTTCTTTAAAATACACAAAGTTATATAAATTAATAATTATAAAAATATACTGTTGTGTTTGTTACATTTATAGATGTAATAGCGATAACAATAATACCAGAAGAAGAAAAAAAGATAAATAGAACTATATAGAAGTAATGTTTCTATATCTCACTGGAATTAAATTAATTATAAATCTGAAATTGCTTCTGATAAGATGTATATGATAAGCGCTAAAGCAACCACCAAGGAAATCATAAAATGTGTGAAGAGTCATTAAAGCTATTTAAATGGTACATTAGACATATATTAACTCAATGTAAAATAAAACTCTGAAGAAAATATAGAGGAACAAAAACAACATGAGTCATACAGAGGACAAAATTTAAAATGGCAGACATAATCCAAGTATATTAATGATAGTATTAAATGTGGATGAATTAAATAATCCAACCAAATCAAAAGGAAGATATTGTCAGACAGGGTTTAAAAACAAGACCTATAATATACTGTTTACAGAAGACACACTTTAGATTTAATGATATAAATAGATTGAAAGTAAAAGGATGAAAAAAAGACATATCATGCAAACAAATCACGAGAAAGCTAAAGTGGCTATATTGATATCAGACTAAATAAACCTGAAAACAAAAATGTTTTTTTTGTAACTGAAAGTAATGAGAGATGTTTTCTAAAGATAAAAGAATCAATCCATGAGGAAGAATTTTAAATCTATACATTTACAAGTATAAATGAATGCAACTAATAACAGCACCCAAATACCTGAAGCAAAAGCTGACAAGAATGAAGATAGAAATACACAATTCAACTATAATGGTTGTAGACTTTAATATCCCATTTTAAAAATTGACTATAACAACTAAGCTGAAGATCAACTAAGAAACACTTGAAATACACTATTAATTAGATATATCTATAGTTATTTATAGGACACCCAACAAATTAGGAGTATATATTCTTCTTGAGTGCAAATACAACATTCTCCAGGATAGATTATATGCCAGGACATAAAATAGACCTCAATAAATTTAAAGAATATAAATAATACAGAATATGTTCTCTGACTATAATTGGGAAAAATGTGGAAATTAATAGCACAGTCCTAAATCAGTAATGGACCAATGAATAAACCAAAAGGGAAATCATAAAATACTTTAAGATACAATGTACCAAAGCTTACAAGACGTAGCTAAAGTAGTTTTTAAAGGGAAACATAGCTGTTAATCCTTACGTTAAAGCAAAAGAATGATCTCAATTCAGTAACCCAACCTTCCATCTTATGGCACTGGAAAAAGAAGAGCAAACTAAACCTATAGCCAGCAGAAGTAAGGAAATAATAAACATTAGAGTAGAAATTAATGAAATTGAGAATATATAAACAATAGAGAAAATCAATGAAACCAAAAACTGGTTTGTGAAGTGATTGACAAAACTGATAAACCTTTAGCATTTATTGGCCAAGAAAAAAAAAGAGAGACGGTTCAAATTACTAGAATCAGAAATGAAAGAAGGGACATTACTGCCTTACTTACAGAAATAAAAAGGGTTATAGAGAAATACTATGATTACTTACATGCCAATAAAATAATTTAGATGAAATAGACAAATTTCTGGAAAGACACTATCTATCAAAACTGACTCATAAATAAACAGACAATAAACCTCACCAAAATCTCATCTAACTTCTTTGTAGAAATTAAGCTGATTCCAAAATTCATATAAAATTGTGATCAATCCAGGATATTAAAACAATATTGAAACATAACAAAGCAAGAGGAACTATGCTACCTTATTTAAACACTTAGTAGAAAACAGTAATAATCAAGTCAGTATGATACTGGCATAAGGATAGACATACAGGTCAGTAGAATAGAATTGAACACAGGAAATAAGCTCATGTCTGTGATTTTAGACATGGGTGCCAAGGTCATTCACTGCAGGAAAGAATAGTCTTTCAACAAATAGTGTTGGGACAACTGGATAGCCAAATGCGAAGAAACAAAACTGGACTCCTACCTCATACCACATACAAAAATTAACTCAAAATGGATTAAAGGCCTACATTTAAGAACTAAAACTATCATAAAACTCTTAGAAGAAAAAATAAGGGTAAATCTTTATGACCTCAGATTTGATAATAGATTTTTTAAAGATGATACTAAAGGTACAAGCAGCAAAAGAAAATATAGATAAGTTGGACTTCATCAAAATTCAGACTTTTGTGGTGCAAAGTACACTATCAAGAAAGTGAAAAGACAACCCACAGAATTGGAGACAATATTTCCAAGTCAACATCTGATTAGAAACTTGTGTTCAAAATATATAAAGAAGTCTTACAGCTCAATAAAAAAGACAAATAAAACAATTTAAAAATGAACAAAGGACTTGAACAGACACTTCTTCAAGGAAGATTTACAAATGTTTCATAAGCACACAAAAAGATAGTTGACATTAGTCATCAAGGAAATGTGAATCAAAACCACAGTGAAATCACATTTCACATTCACTAAGATGGCTACAATCAAAATGTCAGATCATAACAAGTGTGGGTGAAGATGTGGAGAAATGGAACCCTCATACACTGCCAGTGGTACAGCCACTGTGAAAAATAGTGTGGGAGTCCCTGAAACAGTTTATCACAGAGTTACCTTATGACCCAGTAATTCCACTCTTAGGTGTACAGTCATATGCCACATAACAATGTTTTGGTCAATGATGGACCACTTACACAGTGGTTCTCCCATAAGATTATAATGCCATATTTTTTCTTTAGCATTTCTATGTTTAGATATGTTTATTATTTAGATACACAAATGCTTACCATGGTGTTAAATTGCCTACCTTACTCAGTACTATAACATGCCGCCCAACTATGTAACCTAGGAGCAATAGGCTATGCCAGAGAGCCTAGGGGTGTAGTCAGCTATACCACCCAGGTTTCTGTAAGTGTCCTCTATGATGTTTCCACAATAACAAAATTGTGCAAAGATACATTTCTCAGAACGTATCCCCATCATTAAGTGATGCATGACTGAATAGGAGAATGAAAACACATGTCCACACAAAAGCTTGTATGGTTGGATGATTCATAATAGCCCAAAGGTGGAAACAATTCAAATATCCATCAACTGATGAATGGATAAACAAAATGTGGTATGTTCATACACAGGATATTATTAGACCATGAAAAAGAATGAAGAACTACACATGCTATAACATGTATGAATCTTGAAAACATGCGAAAGTAAAAGAAGTCAGTCACAAAATACCACATTCTATATTTACAAGAAATGTCCAGAATAGGCAAATTCATGGAGACAGAAAGTAGAGTAGTGGAGGTTTAGGGTTAAAGTAGATAGGGAGGATGCGAGGTGGTGATAGCTTAAGGGTTGGGGCTTCTTTTTGAGGTAATAAAATTGTTCTAAAACCAACTTTAATTATGGTAACAAGTATCTGTAAACACACTAAAAACCATCTGTATTACTGTGCTAAGGCTGTTGTAACAAAATACCACAGACTGGGTGGCGTCATCAACAGAAATTTATCTTTTCACAGTCCTGAAGGCCGGAAGTCCAAAATCAAGGTGCTGGCAAGGTTAGGCTCCTCTGAGGCCTCTCTTCTGGACTTGCAGCTGGACACCTTCTTGACACTTTGTCTTCACACGGTCATCCCTTTGTGCACATGGGTAACTGGTGTCACTTTCTCTTATTAGAAGGACAACAGTCGGCTGGGCTCGGTGGCTCACGCCTGTAATCCTAGCACTTTGGGAGGCCAAGGCGGGTGGATAACGAGGCCAGGAGATGGAGACCATCCTGGCTAACACAGTGAGACCTCGTCTCTACTAAAAATACAAAAAGTTAGCCAGGCGTGGTGGCGGGCGCCTGTAGTCCCAGCTACTTGGAAGGATGAGGCAGGAGAATGGCGTGACCCCGGGAGGCGGAGCTTGAAGTGAGCAGAGATCATGCCACTGCAGTCCAGTCTGGGTGACAGAGCGAGACTCCGTCTCACAAAAAAAAGAAAGAAAAAAAAGGACTACAGTCATACTGGATCAGGGCCCCACCTTACTGACCTTGAACTTTAACCTAATCACCTCTTTATAGACTTTATCTCCAAATATGGTTACATTCTGAAGTACTAGGGGTTGGAACTTCAACACAAGAATTTGTAGAGGGGATCATGATTCAACTCATAACACCATTGAATTGTACACTTTAAGTAGGAGAATTGTATGATCTGTGAGTTCTATCTCAATAAAGCTGTTTAAAAATAGTATAAGAATATTCTCTTAACACAATAACAAACTTTTACTAAAAGCTGAAATTAAACTTAGAGATGCATCAGTCATTCTCCTTAAAAACAAAACCCTGATATTATAAAACATTTATAATGAAGAATATATGGAGAGCAGACAGATACAGGAGAAGAAAGCGATAATTACAAACTCTTGGAGAAGAAGAAAACTTCAAGAAAGGAGATGAAATTGCCATAATATTACAGTTGACCCTACAGACTGTCACATTAAATCATCACATTGATCCATTCATGTATCCAGTTTTTTGAGCAGCTACTATATGCTAGGCTGATGTGTGGCATACTTTGGTAAACAAAATGAAGATCCTGCTTTCAAACAGCTTGCATTCCACTAAGAGTAGGGATATGGACAATAAACTGAAGACATATTTAAGTAAGTTCATTATGTTAGAAGGTGGTATGGTTTGGCTCTGTGTCCCCACCCAAATCTCAACTCAAATTGTAATCCTCAAGTGTCAAGGGAGGAAGATGATTGTATCATGGTGGTGGTTGCCCCCATGCTGTTTTTGTGATAGTGAATGAGTTCTCATGAGATCTGATGGTTTTATAAGTGTTCGGAAGTTCTTCCTTCCTTTTTTTTTCTCCCCTGTTACCTTGTGAAGAAAGTGCCTGCTTCCCCTTCCTCCATGATTGTAGCCTTCCCAGCCATGAGGAACTCTGAGTCAATTAAAACTCCTTTGCTCATAAATTACCCAGTCTTGGATAGTATAGTATAGCACTGTGAAAATAAACTAATACAAAAGGTGGCAAGTGCTGTCGGAAAAAAAAAAGTTTTAACAGACTGAGAGGCAGGAGGACAGGCTGAGAGAGAGTAAGGGTGGTGGCCTTATAGATATCTGGGAGAAGAGCATTTCATTCTGATACAACAGCTTCTGTAGGGGCCCTAAGGGAAGAGTATGAGTGAACTGCTTAACAAATAGAAAGAAAACAAACAGGACTGAAAGGATTTGGGCCGAGGAGAGAGTAGGAGGAGACTACATTAGATTGCAATGAGAACCAGAGCATGCAGGCCCTGAAAGATGTTGTAAGGACTTGGCCTTTTACTCTGAATAAGATGAAGAGCCATTGCAAGGTTATGATTAGAGAAGTACAAGATCTTCCTTGCATTTTAGAAGGAGCCCTGTGGCTACTGTGTTGAGACTAGAATGTTGAGAGACAAGCGTAGAAGCAGGGAGACTTTTAGGGGCTATTGTATGCAAAAGTGAAAAAGACTGGACTCAAATTTTATTTTAAAAAGAGTGAAAAATACTGTAAATATGAGAAGGTGAGGGAAGGAAGGGAAGCAGGGATGGTATAAGAGAGTTGAACCATCATCTACCATAATAGTGAGTCAAGTAGGTAATATTTAAAATTAATAAGTAAAGAAAAAGCAGTAAAAACATAGCATTTAGAAATATTTTTAATTAAAAGAACAGATAGCTAAAATCATTTGAAACAATTGCCATTAGAGGGAGAAACTGGGGAAGAGGGACAAGAGACAGCTGTTTTCTATTATAAGCCTTTCACTTCATTTTATTAATGATATGAATTAATTGCTTTCATAATTATTATATAAAGGACACGACAAAAAAGGACAGCATTTAACTTGATAATCAATTTTGAGTTTGTGAATTGTGCAATTGCAAGAAGTTAAAAAGGAAGAAAAATGTCTAACTGTTGTGGAAGTGTATGTAAAATATCATTATTTGCAGATGGCAGAATGCCTAGTTAAAACAAGAGTCACTGAAAATATTTGAGATAAAGAGACATATTTTAACTTACTGGTTAGTATAATGTCTTGTTTAATAAATGTTTCTCTTCAGTGTAATAAAATTGTCTTCACTACTAGAAGTTCAGTGCTAAATTTGGCACTCAACTGTACTTAGTGATTAATATCCTAGAGCTTGCTCTTTTTAATTCTGAAAAACTAAATGACTATTCAGCTGTATCTGTTTTTTTAATATCATTTTAATATTCAATTATCATAATATTATTGCTTTGAGATCCTTTGGTAAGGAAAAAGAATGTTGTATCCTTTCATCCTGGATATTTTTGGTTTAGAAACATTTGCTGAGCAGACCAACAACAGTTCAGGCATATGCTATGCTCTGGTCAAAAGTCAAGGGCAGGTCACTAGAAATAGCTTTTAATATTCACTTCCTTCTATTCTGGAAAGGGAGAGCAGAAAGTGGTTTCCACCTGAGTTCAAGTCAACAAATCATACATTTGCCCATTCGCCCATCCATGCTAAATTTCATCCATTCATTCGAATTCTTACCAAGTTAGAGTAAGCTGAGCAATGGAGATGCTATCAGTAGGCTGTGTGAATAGTAAATTTAGAGGACAGTTAGAGTACACTGCAGGAAGGAGTAAGAGAGAGGTTTGCCTAGAGGTTTGCTAGTAGAGGCAGACCCAAAGTTAGCAGGAGTGGGAAGTGTTGGAGAGAGGGAGTGATAGTGATAGAGAGGCAGGAAACGAGGTGGATTGCATTGGTTGAATATAAATAATAGAATTGACAGTTGAGCGACTGAGAAGGGGGAAAATGGCAAAGTATAGTGCTTTGGAAGAACTACGGAGTAACAGACAGACAGAGAATTATTCAGCAGTCTTAACTTCAAATGGCCATAGGAGCCAGGGAAACCTATCCATAGCTTCTGTGATTGATGGTAGGCAGGACCTCGTGTCCCATATTTTCTGATTTTTTAAAGGAAATCCAGATTTGTATTGAGGTTCGTATGTATTAAATTATTGGTTAATTCAAATATTTTAAAATTATAAAAATTAAATCTACTGCATTCTTCCCCCAAACAACAACAACAATAAATCCATGACTAGTTTCAAAGCCAAAGCTATCAATTTTGTATTCCTGATATAGTGGTTGAGTTCCTTGACCATATATTACCTTAAATAAATCACTTAAGTAATCTTAAGCCTCGCTTTCCTTATGTACAATAGTAACATTATTTAATTTCATTTATTTAAATCACAAGATTTTTGTGAGAACTAAATGAGAAAATGTATGTACAGCTATACCCTATTTAAAATTGCTGCTTTGCTATAAGGTTTGTGAGATATTTTTATTAAAACATACTGCATATACATATAAATCATTATGGTACACTACATATAATGAATTCATTGCAGCATTCTTTATACACATACGTATTTGTTCTTAGCCAATGAAAGCTCAAAAACAGACTGCATAGAGGGTATCCATCCAGATGTGTAATTCAATGAGCTATTAGTTTCCCTTCTGCCATTTATTTTCGCATTCTAGCAAGCTGCATTGACCCATAAGATTGGGTAGGTGACAGTGATGGACCTCCCTAATGATGACTAGGGAAAAGTGTCAATCTGCAGGTGTCAATCTGAAATGCAAGTGTCACAGCAGCTCCAGAGACTCCAAGGAAATGACTGTAACTCAGAGGGTACAAATGGGAGTTTCAACCACTGGTTGATTGCAGACCTGGGACAGGATGAAGGACATTGCTGCAACACAGGAGGATCAATCAGAAATTGAATTAAGAAAAGTTGGTAGAAACTGTGATTAAAGACACATGATAGGCTCAAGGAATTTGAAAAGAATGGAATCACACTAAAAAATGAACAATGTTCAGAAGTATCTATGCCCCTCAGATGTTTCTTTATGAATTACTCAGTCAGCAATTCCATTTCCAGGAATTCTCACTTTGAGCTAAATGGGGTTTATGGTGAAGTTTTTGTATAGCAGCTGGCTGAAAATGTGACTTTTATTATGATTGGCTTGGTTGACTAGATTATAAGGTGCATGGTGGTAAAATATGAGGCTGAAAAGGTAGGTGACCAGAGGCCAGGTCACAAAAGGTCTTGGAGGGTATGCTAGTGAATTTGGAATTTCTCCAAAGAGTTGGAGATGCACTGAAAGATTTTAAGCAAATATTAATCCCCCATTTAAATAAAGTATAGAACAAATAGCTTACTACTTACCCTCACATATGCAATGATTGACATAAAGCTGAAACATATTTAGTAGGTTTTTGCATTTTCTCCAGTGTGACAATGAGTACACTGAGTACAATCTTTAGACTCTGCCTTTAATTAACAGCATATGTCTCTGGGAAGAAATAAAGTTTCAGTTCCATATGCTCTCCCCAGACGATAACACTGTTTCTGAACTTTGTACACTGATGGCTGCTCTAAGATAGCATAAGAAGAAGACAAGAATGGTAGTATGGTTTGAATTTCTGTCCCTGCCAACATTTCATGTTGAAGTGGAGGAGGAGCCTGGTGGGAGGTGATTGGATCATGGGGGCACTTTCCCCCTTGGTGTTCTCATGATAGTGAGTGAGTTCTCATGAGATCTGATGGTTTAAAAGTGTGTGGCACTTGCCCCTTCACCTTCTCTCTCTCTTGCTCTGCCATGTGAAGAAGGTGCTTGCTCCCCCTTTGCCTTCTGCCATGACTGTAAGTTTCCTGAGGCCTCCCCCAGTCATGTTTCCTGTTAAGCCTGGAAAACTGTGAGTCAATTAGACATCTTTTATTCATAAATTACCCAGTCTCAGGTAGTTCCTTATAGCAGTGTGAGAATGGAATAATACAGAAAACTGATATCAGGAGTGGGATATTGCTATAAAGATACCTACAAATGTGGAAGTGACTTTGGAACGGGATAATGGGCAGACGTTGGAACAATTTGGAGGGCTCAGAAGAAAACAGGAAGATGTGGGAAAGTTTGGAACTTCCTAGGGACTTGTTAAATGGTTTAGACCAAAATGCTAGTAGTGAGTGATATGGACAATGAAGTCCAGGTTGAGGTGGTCTCAGATGGAGATGAGGAACTTGTAGGGAACTGAAGTAAATGTCATGCTTGCTATACTTTAGGAAAGAGACTGGCAGCAGTGTGTCCCTACACTAGAGATTTGTGGAACTTTGAACATGAGACAGATGATTTAGGGCATCTGGCAGAAGAAATTTATAAGCAGCAAAGCCTTCAAAATGTGACCTGGCTGTTTGTAAAAGCGTACACT
Organism: Mandrillus leucophaeus; assembly: GCF_000951045.1. NCBI lineage: Eukaryota > Metazoa > Chordata > Mammalia > Primates > Cercopithecidae > Mandrillus > Mandrillus leucophaeus. The sequence continues at coordinate 3,508,742 of NW_012102943.1, read as the reverse complement.
CATATGCATGAGCAAGGAGATTATCTGAAACTGGAACTTACATTTAAAAGGGAAGTAGAGGGTCAGGCATGGTAGCTCATGCCTGCAATCCCAGCACTTTGGGAGGCCAAGGTGGGCAGATCACTTGAGGCCAGGAGTTTGAGACCAGCCTGTGCAAAATGGTGAAACCCTGTGTCTACTAAAAATACAAAAATTAGCTGGGTATGGTGGTGTGTGCCTGTAGTCCCAGCTACTAGGGAGTCTGTGGCATGAGAATCACTTGAACCTGGGAGGCGGAGGTTGCAGTGAGCTAAGATTATGCCACTGCCCTCCAATCTGTGTGACAGAGTGAGACTCCATCTCAAAAAAAAAAAGTGTGTGTGTGATGGGGCACGAGGGGAGCACATCATAAAAGTTTGAAAAATTTGCAGTGGTTCACACCTATAATCCCAGCATTTTAGGAGGCCAAGGCAGTCAGATCTTGAGGTCAGGAGTTTGAGACCAGCCTGGCCAACATAGTGAAACATTGTCTCTACTAAAGCTACAAAAAATTAGCTGAGCATGGTGGCATGCACCTGTAATCCCAGCTCCTCAGGAGGCTGGGGCAGGATAATCCCTTGAACCCGGGAGGTGGAGGTTGCAGTGAGCCAAGATTGTGCCACTGCACTCCAGCCTGGGTGACAAGGCGAGTCTCAAACAAAAAAAAGAAAGAAAAAAAAAAGAAAAGAAACAGAAAAAGAAAAATTTGCAGCCTGGCCATGGGATAGAAAGGAAAAGCCCATTAGAGCCCATTTTGGGGGGACAAATTCAAGCCTGTTGCAGAAATTTGTATAAGTAAAAAGGAGCCAAATATTAATAGCCAAGACAATGGGGAAAATGTCTCCAGGGCCTTTCAAAGACCTTCAGTGCAACCCCTTCCATCACAGGCCCAGAGGCATAGGAAGATGTAAGAAAGTTTGGAACTTCCGAGAGACTTGTTAAATGGCTTTGACTAAAACACTGACAGTTATATGGACAACGAAATCCAGGCTGAGGTGGTCTCAGATGGAGATAAGGAACTTATTGGGAACTGGAGTAAAGGTCACTCTTGTTATGCTTTAGCAAAGAGACTGGCAGGTGGGAGTCCCCATTGGGTCACTGCCTAGTGGAGCTATGAGAAAAGGGCCATTACCTTCCAGACCCCAGAATGGTAGATCCACTGACAGCTTGCACCATGCACCTGGAAAAGCCACAAGCACTCAATACCAACCTGTGAAAACAGCCGCCCCGGGCTGTACCCTGAAGAGCCACAGGGGTGGAGCTGTCCAAGGCCTTGGGAGTCCATCCCTTGTGTCTGCATGCCCTGGGTATAAGACATGGAGTCAAAGGGGATTTTTATGGAGCTTTAAGATTTAGTGACTTCCCTGCTGGGTTTCAGACTTGCATGGGGCCTTTAGTCCCTTGGTTTTGGCCAATTTCTTTCATTTGAAATGGGAACATTTACCCAATGCCTGTACCCTATTCATCTTGGAAGTAGCTAACTTGCTTTTGATTTTACAGGCTCATAGTGGGGAGGGACTTACTTTGTCTCAGATGAGACTTTGGACTGTGGACTTTTGAGGTAATGCTGAAATGAGTTAAGACTGGCAACCGTTGAAAAAAAATAATTGCATTTTTCAATGTGAGAAGGACATGAGATTTGGGAGAAGAAAGGGGTAGAATGATATGGCTTGGATTTGTGTCCCTGCACCAATCTCATGTCAAACTGAAGGAGGGGCCTGGTAAGAGGTAACTGGATCATGAGGGTGATTTCTCCCTTGCTGTTCTTGTGATAGTGAGTGAGTTCTCAGAAGATCTGATGGTTTAAAAGTGTGTGATACTTTCTCCTTCACTCTCTGTCTCTCCTGCTCTGCCATGTGAAGTAGGTGCTTGCTTCCTCTTCACCCTCTGCCATGATTGTACATTTCCCAAGGCCTCCCAGTCATGCTTCCTGTTAAGCCTGCAGAACTATGAGTCCATTAAACCTCTTTTCTTCATAAATTACCCAATCTCAGGTAGTTCTTTATAGCAGCGTCAGAACAGACTAATACAAACGAAGAGACCTTACTGGAAAAATGGCATCTCCACAAACTTGAACTGCAATCTTTAAGTAGACACCAGAAGTGAATCAAAGGATACATTGGTTCTGTTTCTGGCTCCCTGAAAACAACATCTGTTAGAGCCAAGAGAAGGCAAAAAAGTAGGTGACAGGAGAGCAGGATGCTGTATTTTGCTGATGGAAGTAGTTTCTGGATAAGATCTAAGCCAAAAATACTACATGGTAAGCCACTAAAGGATGGCAGAGAAAAGGTTTTCTAATCCTTGGTGTGAAAAGGATCTCAGCAATTTTGCTCCATTACTTCTGGATGATGGTACAAAATTTAGTGGAGATGAAATGCTTTTGTGAATTTAACTCCCTGGTAGTTTCTAAATTTCTTAGCTACAGAATCACAGAGGGCACAGGAAACGAGCATTGACTGAATACCTGCTAAGCTTCTATCTACTGGGCATTTTCCTTACGCTAAATTCAGAAAATTGTCTAGTCTTTTCCTACCCATCTCTTCCCTACACTGCCTCCAATCCCAAATAATCTGTCATTATCTCCCTAAGGCAGAAAGATTTTGAAAATGGCCAATGGCCAGATAGTTGCACAACAAGTATCATTTGTTTTGTTATTGTTGTTGTTGTTGACCCAAATTTAGAATCCCACTGTGGCCTTCTGCTTCCCCTGTTGGGGTGCCGTCCTATTTATATTTAACTCATGAAGCAACCCACCTTTAAATATATGGTACAGAATGCATTGTAGATAACAAAAATCAAACTAGAAGAATAATATGTTAGACAGGGCTCTTGGACAAGGCGCACAAATCCCTTTTGCTTCAGAGTAATTGCAGATGAACCTGTAGGAAGAAGACTAGGAAAGTTAGTATTTCCGCTAATAAAGATTTTAAAAAGTTTTCTCCCTCTGCATCTACTTTTTGTCATGGTTGTGTACCATGTGGCAAATAAAGATTTATTAATATTCTTCCAGATAAAATGATCTCTATACTCTATTAAAAGTCATCCAGTACCCCAAAAGGCCCATGATCACTGGGGTGGGTGAGTATTTCACTTATTTTTGTAACATAATTATTATTAACTTAAGGATAATTAAGATACTGTCAAAAAGTGCTGTGTAGCAAAAGCTGATAATTACCTATTTCATGCCCATTGTCCCTTCCTCCTTAATAATAGAAACTAGTTTTGTCAGGGATATCGATGTGCACTGATACAAAACTACTTTTTTCAGCCTCACTTTAAGATAGCAGTGGCCAGGTAACTAAGTTCTGGATAACGCTTTCAGGAAGGGTGAGAGGCTCTTTTTCCTTTTTCCATATTTCCCCCCGCTTCCTGCCTGGAATAAAGACTCGATGTCTGGAGCTACCTTGGCTCTCTTGCTCCTTGTAGTTGGAAGTCACATGTTAATGATGACAGAATAAAAATATAGCAGTCTAGGACACAGGCGGTATCCTAGAACCACTGCAACAACTATAGAAAGTCAACCTACAGACTACCTGTATATGAGAAAAAACAAACTTTCATCTTGTTAAACCATGTTGGTTCAAGCTTTCCTTATTAGCCCCCAAATGTATTTCCTAACTGAATCATTCTCTGTGTGGCTAAATAAGAACAGGACAAAAAATATTCAATCAAGGTATGAAAAAAAGAATGTAACATTTAAATTCTATGACTGTCAAGGAAGGGTTCATTAAATGTGGGGAAAGGGTTACCAGCTGGCAGTCATGGGAGAGCTATGATGTACAAGTTGGTTACGGGAGAAGGGTTTTTATAAAAGAAAGCTCTAAGAATCCAAGATATTTTATTTGTGGTTTCAAACACTTTGCCCTTTGTGGCAATTATAAAACTGCTTTATTTATTAACACTGAATTTGTTTAGTCTGTAGGAGAAATGACTGATCCTTGTGAAGTGTTTCTGGGATACTTTGGAATCTATTTAATGAAAAATCAAATGACACAGGATAACAAGTTTAAGTTCGTTTGAGTCAACATTCATGCCAGTTACTCCAGAAGCAGGAAAAGAGACCAGCAGAGAGGAAAGTAATAGAAAGCTCTTGCTGCCACTTTCCTGCTTTCCTAATTACCTCTAATCCACTAACAAGCTGGAGACATCTTACAAATGCTAATTAATTTAGCCCCCTACCAGTCAAATGATGACACTAGGAAGACGCCTCTGTGATACAGGTATGGACTTTAAGAGAACACAGCAGGCTAGTCATGGACATGTAGTTAAGCAGGCAATTGTTGAAGTCCTGTAAAGTCAGTTAAGGCAGTGAGAAGCACTAACCAAAGAAGAGTACAGAACTGAGAACTTGGGCAACATGTGAAACCAGCAATGACCTCTTTGCCTTCTCCTCCATGCAGTTTTCAACTTCTACTTCAAGCTAAAATAACCACGTTGCACCCTAATCTGAGAATTCTTTGTCTTCAGAAACTCTTCCAAGTTTCACCTTTGTGTTCTTTCCATTGCTCGTTAACGACACATACATTTGCCAGAAATTATCATCTCATGGTATTGTCCTGTTTTCATGCTTCCTAAATTGTGTTCTGCTGAATCATGTTACAGAAGAAATTTGAATCAGCCACAATACTTTTGGCTGCAAATAAAAGAAAGTTCAACTCAAAGTGCCTTAAACTAAAAAGGGAATTTATTTTTTCTGGTTCACTTAACTGATGAGTTCAAAGGTATGTCAGCTTCAGGCACTGATTTAAGATTAGGGTACTCGCTCTATTTCCCTGCATTTCTCTTGGTGCTATTCTCATCTGTTTGCTCTTTCCTCTGGCTGATTTCTATCAGTAACAAAATGCTACTGCATTTGGTGAGGTGTCTGGTGACACTACAATATATCAGAGCATTCAAATAAAGAGTCTCTTTGCTCAGATGCCAAACAAATGCTTTGAGCTTCTTCACTAATAGACAAAATTAGGCTGTGCACCCACTCTTGAAAAATATTTACTCTGACCCAAAGAATGGTGAATGAGTCAGTTTAAGCTAAGTGGTACTGGGATAGCAAATGACCCCAAACTGTCAGTGGCTTGCAAAGCAACAAAGGTTTATTCTCATTCAACTTGCATGTTGGCAGCTGCAGATCAGCTGAGACTTGAGCCATGTCCTCTTCATTTTGAAACTGAAATTGAAGTTGAAGTCACTGTCTAGGACATATTAATCTTGTAGCAGAAGTAAACGAGTAATAGCAGAATTATATGGTGACTCTTAAAACTTCTGCTTGAAAATGGCACAGATAACTTCCACTCACATTTTGTAGGGCAAAGAAAATCATTGCCTAAGCTTTCGCCAATGGGATGAAAAGTAAAATCTTTCTGGAAGAAAATCCAGATAGGATGAGTTTGAAATATTTTGAACACAATGCAATCTACTGCAAATGCTATATGTTGATTGGCTTAAACTGGGTTGCTCATCCCTGAATCAATTACCAGGTCAGGGAGATGGGATTATTCCTTTGGGTTTATATCAGTCAAGGTCTACTCTTCTAAGTGAGAATGAGATGAATCATACCTAAACCACCTGGTCTAATTTACCTACCAATAGATAGGTCATATTGGATACACCATTTAAACACAAGAAAACTGGAGTTCGATCCTTCAGACATCAATGCTTGAGACTTCAGAGCCAGAATTTAAAGCCAGGTCAGTTAAATGTTTATCTCATTCATTCCATTGTACTAAAGACTTTGAAATTGGTACTACTATGTCTAAAAACAATCTCCTTACCTGACTCATTTGACCAATAGATTTAACATAGGTAAAGATCATATTGGAAATTTACTATTATTTTTGGACAATCACCATCTTTAAAATAATTAATAGGTCCCAAATTTGACAAGCCACATCAATTGGAGAAAAAAAAATCAGAAAATGGCATATTTCATCTAGGAAAACACGCATTCTCATACAATGCAGTACAGAATATATATTGTACAAACTTCCTTAAGATCAGTTTGGCAGTACTGTATCACTCAAAGCAAAAGCCTTTAAATATGCTCATAGATTGACCCAGTAATTCTATATCTAGGAATTTATCTCATGCAAATAACCATAGATGAGTGGGAAAAAATAATAAAAATAAAAATAAACCACAAGGGTGTTCAATGAAACAAAAATTTAAACAATCTAAATATTCAAAACCACGGGATTTGTTAAGTAAACCAAGAAATATGCACTCAACAAAGGACTTTATGCTATTAAAAAAGAACTTCATGCCTGGATAATTACCTAGAAAGATTTTTAAAAATTGTTCTGGCAAATGTAAGTTATTAAATGGTATATGCAATATGTTTCCTTTTATACATATATGCAATAATAGAATATTTGGATTTTTAAAATTTTTGTTTACATTTATATTCAAATTTTATACATCAAATGTGTATGACTTTTATACTAAGAAAATACAAATGTGTATGACTTTTATACTAAGAAAATAAACAATTAAATTTTCTTTTTTAATGAGTCACCCTCCTAAAGCCAAGTGAAACAGATGAGATTACCAACTGCAGAAGTAATTAGCTCTAAGAATATGTTGCTGATTAGACTAGGATGCCTCTCACGTATGATAGAAGAGATTAAAATACAACCTAAGCAATCTATGATATGTAGTTTTGTGATAGCCCAACAAAAATGGGTCTAGAAAACAAAAAATTCTGATTTAAAATGAATATGACTTTCACCCTTGTCAGAGAGGGAGGCAGAATTTTACTCAGGCAGAAGATGGCCAAACATCCAAATGTTCCACTATAGTGTTAACAACACCAGGTTCATTTTATTTTAATCCAGTACTGACCAAGCTATCTCTGTCTGGATTTTTCTTTTTCATCAATAGGCAAAACCTCACATCATGACACATGTTATTTGTCCTGACTGGTAGAATTCCCACTGAACCTGTCAAGGAAAGAATTCTGGTCTACAAACCAGTTTTTGGGGAAATGTAATCAGTGTCATTGTGTTTGCCAAGCTCATTTTCAATTAAGAATGAGTTACTCCCATCAAGTGGGGGACAGCCAATCGGCTTCTTTCTCTTTATTAACATTTCCACTTTCTTCTATACTTACAAAATTTCCAGAGAAACTAGATGTGTTGGCCAATGATTGTAAAATTTCATTCTTGAGATCTTTAAAACCATGGGTATGTGTTACCTCTACTCAGTAATTTCATTAAAATATTTGATTTAGTACTACAGAAAGGAAAATTAGACATGTGACTTTTCCATATTCTAACCATACTTCTACCTAGTATTTCAGTGATAAATCTCCTTTACTAATGCCACAGTGCCTGGGCACATATTGCACAGCCACGTTATTGTGCCTTTATTCAGACTCTTCCTTAAGTCTTGAACCCTTCTCATACCACACATTAAAATCCTTCTCAACTACCAACCCCCAGATGGAAAAATAAGTTCTTTGGCCCATACCACTAAACCCTAGAACCCTGGATCATATTAAGAAAGAATGTAAATTCAATACAAGCCTGTAGTTTATTTTGCTCATTTCTGTGCGTATATTACTTATTTAAAAGTGTTTTTGTGTTAGTAGGAAATGCAAATTGCAAGAATTAGTGTAATTGTCTTATTTCTAGCTTTCCTCCTCACTAGACTGAATGCTTATTGGAAACAGACAAGAACAGTGTTCATCAGAATCTCTGATGGTATTGCACAACATGCATGTTTAGCTTTTTATGCTGATAGTTTTCAAACATATAACTAGTAGAGATAATGGCTGCAGCTCAAATAATCCAGTTTCTATTTTAACTGGCTTTTTTATATTCAACAACAAAAATTTTGAGCAATTCAAAAATGCATTTATGCATGAACCAAAGATAGAGTGATCTCATGATGTAAAATCAAATTTCTATCCTGAGTATTACATCCCTCACTTAAAAGCTAAAAACTTTCAATGTTTTCAAGTTCAGGTCCTAATTTAATAGATAGAGTCAATTAAACCTCTCAAAACGTCACTTGGAGAATGGAATTAGCAAGACAACACTTCTTGCTGAAGCATAATACATCAGTATCAGAAATATAACCTGCACTAGTATTCAACATTTGTTTCAAAAATGCTATATTCTGAGGCTTTTCATTATGATAGCCGAGCTCGCTGCATTTTTTCCCCAAGAAAAGTAATAAACGTGACAGAGAGAAGCACCCAGATGGTGCCAGGACATACTTACTCAAGAATGTCTTCTAAAACAAAAGTGAAATGAATAGAAAAGTAAGCCAATGCCTCCAGATACCTCTACATCATGGAGCCACAAAGGAATTCTGGCTCAAGACCACTCCTGAAGTATTTTGACATTTGCTCCTTCTCTGGAAAACAGAAAAGCGTTTTTGAAGTTACAATACATTTCTGCAGTTCAACAAGGAATAACAGAATCTCATAGTTGAAAATATCATGAACAATTTGACCTGGGGCCAGGACGATAGGAAATGTAAGGCAAGAATGGCCAATAAAGAGGAGCATCCTAGGCCAGGTGAGGAGTTGGTCCCCCAGAATTGGGTAGAAGGCTTGCAGCTAATTCAATCCAGCCTTGGCAGGCTCAGATATCCAAGGAAAGCAGGAGCGTGTGCACAGCAGCTATTCTGTGTCATGAGAATGGCAGCATCACAGTCTCAAGTTGATCTATTAAGTTTGAAGCACGACTCCAGTAAGATCAAATAAGCCAAATGTATGAGGAATCAGGGTCACAAACAGATTGGAACTCACTGCCAGGCTCCGTATCTGGTAGGGTTGCAGTAACGGTCTCAGAAAATCAAGGCACAAATGCAGTCCTGATGACTTGAAATTCATGACCCACGTGAACAACAAATACCCAATGACATTATTCACTTTGGCACAAAGTAGCAAAACCACTTTGAGCCCACACAACTGGTGAGGATGCAGTTCCTGTTACACTGAGAGGCTAGAACTCAGGCAGGTATTGGGGACAGATGTAGTTGTGAACAAGTCCTAAAATCAGGGAAACCCACAGTAGTAATAGCTAACACCTACTGAGGGTCTACTATGTGCCAGACTTTGCACTGGATCTTTGTATGAATTACCTTTTACTATTAACATTACCACCACTAACTATGAAACATTTACTGAACATATATTATGTGCCAAGTATTTTTCTATGTATTTTACATGCATTATCTAATTTAGTCCTTACAACAACTGTATGTGCTAAATATTTCATATTTCAATTCTTATATAAAGAAATTCAGATAAATAACTAACTTGTCCCTGATTCAATATCTTGCTCCCAGGTCACACAGATGAACAAGTGACAGAGCTGGGATTTTAATCCAGGCATCCTGAATCTAGAGTCCCGGTCACTGCCTCATAATCTCATTGAACCCCCAGGAGTAGCTCTTGCTATATGCAATTTACAGTTGATGAAATAGACTCATTGAGGCTGCATGATTTGCCAAGGACATCCAGGACCTTCTGGTGTCCTCATTTAATCAACCCAGAAAGATCTTTCCTTGGGTCACCCATTAAGAAAGTGCCAAGGGCACACTGAAGTTGTGTGTTCCCATCTCAAAGGTAAGGATGGATTACTTACACTAAACGGTTTCCTAATCTACTGCACAAGTCCCTCAGTTTTTGCCTCTGGTTACCTCTTTCATTTTATGGCCATCGCACAAGATCTAGAATACAACTTTTTTCTGTCATTCTTCCTTTCTTCTCTCCCTTCATTACTAGCAAGTGAATCTCATCACATATGAATCTTAATTCAGAGAGATACTCCCTGAAACTCGATGAAGTCAGCCTGGGAGGTTTCAGGAAGACAGTAAGGGCAAGTGAATCTCTAAATTACTTGTATTCATCAAATTCCTCCTAAATTTCCTCACTTCATTGTTTTCCCACATGACCACATTGGCTTAGAGCCAGCTCCATTCCTTAGCACAATTCGTGACACCTGATAGTCTTAGAGTTGTTTGATCTAAGACAGCAAGTTACTGCTCTGCTGTGGAAAAAGAGGTAGCATTTAACTAGTGGAAAGAAAAAGGGGTGGGCAGTAGTGAGCCAGCACTAAGTCACGAAGCTCCAAATTGGACTTGACATGGCTGGAAGAAGGCAGGAAAAAAAGAGGGCAGAAAGCACAGGAAGGAAGAGTCACCATAGTTCTCATGTGAATAAATATTAGAGCAGCTCGCTAAGGACACAGGTGATTACTTCTGTCATTTCTCAGCATATAGACCAGCAGGTGCAGATAAGGAGTAGGTCCCTGTGGGAGGCTCAAGGTGCTACAGTGGAAGTACCAGGATTTCGCAAGTAGCCCAGAGTGTGCGGGATGCTGGGATGCTGGGCATGCATCACCCCGTGTCGTCCTTACAAGAGCACTGCCAAAGTGGCTCCTAAATAAAAATGACACAAATGGCTATACACTGAGAAGTATCTTTCCTGTCTTAGTCCCTGTCTAACCCCATTCCTATGCTTAACCTTTAATGGGAGCCATTTTGATTTGCCTCTCATTTATCCCTCTGATTTTTTTTTTTTTTTTTTTTTTTGAGACGGAGTTTCGCTCTTGTTGCCCAGGCTGGAGTGCAATGGCATGATCTTGGCTCACCACAACCTCCGCCTCCCAGGTTCAAGTGATTCTCCTGCCTCAGCCTCCCGAGTAGCTGGGACTATAGGCATGTGCCACCACGCCCGGCTAATTTTGTATTTTTAGTAGAGACAGAGTTTCTTCATGTTGGTCAGGCTAGTCTTGAACTCCTGACCTCAGGGGATTCACCTGCCTAGGCCTCTGAAAGTGCTAGGATTGCAGGCGTGAGCCATTGTGCCCAGTTGATTTTTTTTTTTTAATTTTGTTTGCTTTGTTTTTGTAGATACAAACAAACGAAATTATATAGTCTTATTTTTACCCAGGAGCGGTCATATTATCCATGCTTTGTACTCACAGGGAAACCAAACTTCAGATAAGTTAACTGGTTCTCCCTCTGGGCTGGTCTTTGGCTGATGAAGAATCCTCCTACTCCTGGAGTTGCTGCTGGCAACAGGATCCAGCCTGAAGATCAAGGATCAAGGGACACAGCTGAGAGTCACTCTGAATTCAGAGTTGCTGCTTGAGTTAGCAAATTGGAAGGCCTGAAAAATGCCATTCCCCTTTCCTGTGGTGCTAAGAAATCAAAGATCTAAGCTTTTGCACTACTAACGCCTGAAGCTGGAGGTTTTCATGAACCATTCAATGGGTGTCTTTATGAAAGCTTCCTAGAAAGAAAGGCAGAGGTATGTGTGCTTGGGGTAAGGTTGTCAGATACAATATAGGGTGCCCAGTTAAATTTGAATTTCAGATAAACAGTGAATAACTTTATTATTATAAGTGTGCCTTGCAACACATTTAAATGTGTTTGATGATGATGATGATGATGATGATGATGATGGTGATGAGCTAAATCTGACAGCCTCAGCATAGGGAGGTGTTGAACATGGGCCTTTAGTCCTCTAAGGGACAGCTGGCCTTAGATCTGAGGGGCTGATGGGTTCCTAAAGTTTTGGGTAAATTGGGATCTAACCCTTTACATTAATAAGTCCTAAAATAGAAGTCTTGACTTCTAGGTTTCATAAACCTTAGGAATAGAGAAGACCACCTTCATTATTTCTGGAAATACAGCTTTTTGAGTGTTTTCTCAACCCCAATTAAACTGCTGCAAAAGGGCCTGAGGATGGCAACTGTAGCCTAACCTAGCTAGTGCTGTGTTGGCATTTCTCAGAATTGTTTGTTGTTATTAATTTAGCAGGTGTAAAATTATTCATTTTACTTTGGTTTCACTTTCTTGATTATTTCATGAGCTAACATTCTCTTCTGTGTTTCTTTACTATTTGTGCTCCCCTTCATATAAAAAATAAACCCTTTTATCCATTTATGTTTAATTTTAAATGAGCTCATCACAGATTATTATAGATATTAGACTATCTGTTATATTTGATGAAAAACGTTTTCTGTCTTGCTTCTTGTCCCTTCATTTTAATTTTTAATTTACATATGTTTAATGTTTATTCACATGAGTCTATCAGTATTATTTCCTTTGTAGTTGTTTCTATTTACTTCAAAGCAATAGAAATTTGTCTTCCCTGTATTCATCTCATAAATGTTTTATTTTCTACTTGTCTTTCTATGCTTAAGAAAAATCAATTAACTCTTTAGTGATTCTCAAAAAGCGGTTTGAGCATCACTTGCACCAAAATACCTGTTTTGTTTGTTTGTTTGTTTGTTTTAATGTCCATCCCCATTACGCTTGGCAGACCTTATTAATCAAAGTTATTCCAGAGGACCATGGAAATATGTATTTTTAACCACTTTCTAAGTGATTCTTCTGCATCTGAAGTTTGAAAATCACTTCTTTAAGCCATATGAAATTTACTAGACATCTTTGTTTTCAAGCAATAAGTTGACTTGAGATAACTTAAGCAAAAATAATATTTGTTGGACAAATTGGGAGAGTGGATGTAATTGAAGTAAAACCTAAGGAACTTGGCTCAGAGATGAAAAGATCAGGCAGCTCTGGCAGACCTGAAAAGAATATAGGAGTGAAATGAAGGAACACTCACCGTCCTCAACCCCCTCTACTCCCACTCCTCAGGATGTAAACTCCTTGGGAACAGGGATCTGTGCCTGAGCAGGTGCTCAATGAGTGTTTTTTCTTGTTGTTGCTCCATTCACAGCCCCTTGAAACTGTCTCCAATTGTCCTGACTTGGGCGACAGCCACCTTGTGACCAGAAAAGGGGAAGGAATTTACAGTCCCACCCACACTGCATATACAGAAGAGGTTATCTCCCAAAGGAAATTAAATTTATCACCACAGGAAGGAAGAAACATTTTCAGTGGGTTAAAAACAATTATCTAGTGTATCGTGGTATAAAATACAGCTCTAAGATAATTTTTTCCCAAATGGTTTGCCAATTATTCCCCAAATTGCTTATTCATTCATCAATTTTTCATTATTTCTTATATTGAATACTTTACTTAACATGGGTTACATGGCAACACCCAGTTACATCTATATTGAGATTTGTATTTTATTCCATACACCTGGAACTGAAGGTTAATAACATTAAATTTACTTCATTTAAGACACCAGGTTTTCCCATTAACCTTTTAGAAACCATAAAAAGATTAAATAGACTGTTCCTTGGTTTCATTTTCTCCAAATATGCTTCTAGTTTTAATAACCTTATTCTTTGAATTGCAAGCATCTTGCATTTCCCTCTAGGACTAAAAGTATGTTTGTTTAGCAACAGAACTCACTCTGCTTATTTCCTCTCTCTCTTTAGGTATAATCCACACAGAAATCAATCATGCAATTAAAACCTTTCTTCTTTGAACTTCTCAATAACAGCAATCCCAATCTTCGTCACATGAGTTTATTTTAGGAGATACAAAGCCACAGAAAACCAAAGAGGAAAGTTCTAGCAATATGTACCCATAATTTCTCAAGGTTCTTTAGCATTCAAGGGAGGCTTTCTGCTTAATAGCCAAATAATTTTATCTAAGCCCCCATTCAATATTTTATCAATTTATTGCATATTTTATTCTCCTTCTTACTCCTGAGAATTCTCAGGAAATAGCTCCACACAATAACAAATCCCCCTTGATTATCACTGGCCATCTCTTACTCTGAACCACTGCTCTAGGCCCCCCTGCTGGTTACCTCTCACAACTGTCTCTCAGGATCGTTTTGCAAGATGTTCTCAAAGAACACAGCCCAAGAGACATAGCCTGTGTCTTGGTATAGCCCATGCCAGAAGAACACAGACCTTTTCCTAATTCTCCTTCACCTAGCACATGCTAAGCTATGAGGTCTGATGTCTACTGAAATATTGACAATAACGCAAGGAAAAGGAAAATTTTAAACTGATGTGAGATAGCACCACTCCTATGATCCCTAGGTCTGAAAGTGTTTTTCCTCCTTCCTTCCTTTCAACGGCTGGCTCACCTCCCCCATGAGAATTTCGTTGTCTTTTTTGCCCATTGAGTCCAAACTCTTACCCACTTCAGTCCCAGAGAAATGAACAAGCAAAACCACCCCCTTCCCTAATTTAAGGCCCAATTTATTTATTTGATAGAATAAATCACAATAAAAACATATCCTTTCCACTATTCTGGGCTCCAGACAAGGCCACTAGAAAGTATAGTCCTCTACATATGTTTATCTGACTGGGGGACACTGAGCACTTTAATCCACTGTGAACTGAACCACACCAGCCGCAGATCATGTTTACAGCTCAGCTGAAACAAAACATCAGTCCTGCCTGCTGCCTGTTGGGAGGAATCAGGTCTTAGGAAGATCTAACAATATTTAAGCCAACATGCTTCCTAAAAGAAAACAGTGATTTTCTGGGATAGCCCAAACTAAATCTACGTGAAGAAAATAAAATGTCTTTTCTTGTAAGGACACAGTCATATTAATGATACTCCCAATTTATGTTACTAACAGAGCACATGACTTACATCCTGATCTGAAACCTTTAGCAGGGTTTTACTAACATCATGTGGGTTCAGAGCTTCCCTGAGTAGAGAGAAAAGCAGGCATCTGTCTTACATGTATGTGATGTAATGTCTCGCCAAAGACTTAAGGCTAGGAAAGCAGTAAGCAATCTATGAGGGAAAAATAAGCCTTGAATTCCCTGGTGAAGCATGATGAGTGATGTAAGGAGGAATGTGGTAAGCAACAGGCTGAAAGTTTATGCTGGCAAATGTTACCTTCGGCAGCAAGACCCAGCATGAGAGACAAACGGAACATCCTTGGCAGCAAAGGCAGGTTTCTATCATCTTTATTGTAAGGAGGCTTATCCTTGGGTCACAAAAGTCTGTCCAGAGTAATGATTCAGAATGCCATAGGGAGCTGCCAACAGCAAGGGCTGAAGGGAGGACTTTGATTCATCTCTTGCTGGTATTGCTTCTCTTGTGGCTTCAATGCTACAAGTGAAGTATCAGTGACAAGAGCTTGCTCTCCTGGAGAGGCGTTCAGAAGGCATAGGAGCCAGCAAGGTAGGCTCCCTTTCAGGTCTTCATCATTTATGAGCTGGGTGGCTGTAACTCTGGGCAAGGTGTTTCAAATTTCTAAATGCCAGCTGGAAAATAGCACAGCAAAAAGAGGAGCTGGGCATGCTTTCATAGTTTTCAAGCATGGATGACGGGGGGATTGGCAAAAGTGAACACCTAACGGGAGATGGATACAGATGGCAAGATAGAGAATCACGGGACCCCTCTTACAAGTGAGTAGCCCCCAACTGCCAGATAATTTAAGCTCCGTTTCCCTACAGTTTGTCCTTTTCACACTTTTTTGTAAAAGTTTAACGGAGCTCCAGCACAATTCATTTGACAATAGTAACTATTTACTGTGACTGGCATCTGCCCTCTAGTGGTCTGAAAATTGCAATGTCTCTTACTAGTACATTGTTGAACTTGGTAATTTTCAATCGTCGGGCGACCCCTGTTGGCTTGATAGTGGTATCTCAGTATGTTGAGCTAAAAGAAACTTCAAAAATCATCTGGTCTCTTTCTTTTCATAACTAATTCCTTCCAAAAATGCACCTGGCTCTTGCTTTAACACCCAACTCCACATAAAGATAGCAGAGCAAAACAAGATCACAGAAACTTCTTTCCCCACCTGATGAAATGGTTATTTTTTAAGCCAAATAATACACTAGCAGCAAGAGAGGAGAGGGTACAGCTTGAACCGTAAGGTTTGGCATCCATGAAAAGAAAGATTCTGATATGACTGGTACAACTCCTAAGGCCAGCCCTTCTCCCAAAAGCAAAGGTAGTCAACGAAATACTGAGAATTCAAAATAATAAGCTTTAATTAAAAAATAAATGGAAAGTCACACCCACCTCTGAAATAGATTATTTGGTGAGGGGAAGACACAATAGCTCCAGATAAAGCGAGAAAAACATCAAGGAGACTCCATCCGCGTCATTTTACAGAAACTACAAACAAAACTGCTCCCTGCTAAGCATGAGCAAAATGGAAAGAAGCAGCACAAAATTATGCAAGTCTACTACTACAAAAACAAGTAGTAAACAAGCAAAAGGCAAACCAAAACCAAAACCAAAAACCCTCAGGAAGAAAATAAAACTCAAAGGTGAAGTACAAGTTCTTTTTGAATGCTTAATTACAGAGAAGAGTTCATTAAGAATATTAATTCAGTAAAACAATACCTCTAAGATAAATCATAAAATAAAGAAGATAGAAGAAGACATTGTGTGGCTAAGAAAAATTGAAAAACAAAGCAATGAGTTATAAATATAAGTTATAAATTGTAAAGGAGAGAAAAATGTAGCTGCAAATGGCATGGAGAGATGGCTGGGGATAATCACAGAAAATGCAGGATGAAAAGACAAAGCAATTTAAAAAGATAGAAACAGAGAGAAAAAATTATCCAACATGAAGACAGCTGACATCCTTAAAGTATAAGGAAAAAAAAAATAAGAGAATCCAAAGATATAACCTAAAATGTTTCCTGAAAAGAAGAACGGTATTAATGGACAAAAATGAGGACAACTTACGTCCAGAAAAATTGATACGGAATGGTCTAAATTGGGAAATTTCCTGGTTAAACTATTAAATGTTAAGAATCAAGAAAAAAATTAGACATTTAGATAGAAAAAGGCAAGTCAGCTCCTAGAGGGGGAAAATGTCAGGTGGTTTCACGGCTTTGCCATGGCAACTTCAGCACCAAGATACATGGAGTATGATCACGAACTTCTGAGAGAAACAATGTGATTCAAAAATATTATGCCAAGCTAGGGTGTCATCAGGCATGGAGATAAAAGGCAGTTATTTTTTGACATGGAAGAGCTTGGGAAATATAATACTCACGAACTCATTTTAAAACAAAACCAAACTACACAAAACTGGCAAGTAATCCAATGGAACAAGAGATGAAAAATAATAAAGAACTAGAGTGAAAAAGCTGTGATGAAAAGAACCCATGTGGAACACCATGTTTATTGAATTTCACAGCTAAGGCTAATCCTGTGTGGCCTTGAAGGTAGTATAAGGGAATTTATCATTAAGTTCTAACGAAGTGAAAATAATATAAGCGAAACCTGGAAAAGAGTGAGATGGAAGGAAGAGTAAACAGTAATTATATTATCTTTTGTAACGGGGTCAGCAAACGACAGCCTGTGGGCCAAATGTGGCCCACTTCCTGTTTTTGTAAATAAACATTTATTGAAACACAACCACATTCATTCATTTACATATTGTCTCTGGCTGCTTTCACGCTGTAATAGCAGAGCTGAACAGTTGCGACCAAGTTCTTTTAGCCCACAAAGCCTGAAATATTTACTACCTGACGCTTTGCAGAAAACATTTGCCAAGAGAGAAGAGTTCATTAAGCATATGAATTCACTAAAGCAATTCCGCTAAGATAAATTATAAAATAAAGAAGATGACAGATAACATTGCAGAGCTAAGAAAAATTGAAAAACAAAACGAGTTATAATGTTTTATAACACTGTTTTACAACACTGAGACAATCTATAATAACTAAAATTGAAATTGTGTCTAAAAAATGAGTCTGTTTT
Source organism: Mandrillus leucophaeus (assembly GCF_000951045.1). Lineage (NCBI taxonomy): Eukaryota > Metazoa > Chordata > Mammalia > Primates > Cercopithecidae > Mandrillus > Mandrillus leucophaeus. Next base: position 3,491,156 of record NW_012102943.1, on the reverse strand, counting down.
TAAAATTTCTTCGGTAATGTCTTTAACTTTAGAGGGATTTGTACTGAGGACATTTTTATCCAACAGTATGTGTACCTATACAGGCACAGAAAGATGTCTACAGTAATATTCATCAGAAGTACTTGTTACTTCCGAATGGTAAAATATGGAGTAATGTATTGCTTTTTTGTTCGAGTATTGTCTGAATTTTTTTGTAATGAGTGTGTGTAATTCTTTAGAAAACAGTAAGAGTAATTTGAGTTATTAATTACTCTTAAAAATAAAAAGGCCAGTCTATTTCATTTTCAACCCGGCTTTCCTAAGAACAGTCAACCTGTTATCTGGGAGCTTCCTCATGCCCCTTTCTCTTCACCTCAAAATTTTGGTATGTGTTTTGAAAACGTGATTGGAGAATTCCTGTATATTCCATAATTAAGCGTTGGGAAGTTTTCTTTCCTCATTTCCTAGATTTGCCATCAACGTGGATGAAGAATTACTGGGAACAGCAGAGGGCGCCCTGCTCCGTGTTTATAGGAATGTCCTGTAAGGACCTGCCCAGTCCTGCCGCTTGAAACTTGTGTGAATGAACGCCAGTAAGTGATCGCCTATAGGACTCAGTTTCCCCATCTCCCACTCCTTCCTTCTGCCAACCCATCCCCCACAATGCAGAACAGTTCATACCGCCCTGACAGTAACCCTTCTGTGATTTCCCTTTGCGCTCAGAATAAATTCTCAACTCCTTAACTAAGGTAGAGGAGGCCCCCACGTGGTCCTGCTCCTGCCATCTCACTCCATGCTCCACATTACACTTGATACCTCAACTACGCTGGCATTTAGTCAGTGTCTAGACCATACTGAACTCTTTCCCATCTCTGGGCCTTTGCGTTTGCTGTTTCCCCTGCTGAGCATTTTCCTCTCCCGAGCTCTTTGCATTAAGGAATGTTTCTCAATGTTTGTCACCTCCTCAGAGAGGCCCTCCGTGATGACCTTACCAAAAATCTCGCCCACTTTATTTTCTATCACAGCACTGTTTATGTGACCTTACGTGTACTTCTCACTGTCTGTGATTGTTTTATTTTTTATTACGTTTTGTCTGTCTCTCCCACTAGAATCTAATTTCCACAAGAGCAGGAAGCTGCCCGGTGTCTTCCTTGTTACATCTTCAGCACCTAGCACTTAGTAAGTACTCATAAATATTTGTTGAATGAATTAATAGACTTGCAAAATGTGTGTCCTGGCTGCTCTCTCAAGGTTACTATAAAAAAGAAAAAGTGAGAAAGTTCTTGTGGTGGGTCAAATTGTATTTCTCTCCAAATTTATATGCTGCAGGCCTAACCCCCAGTACTTCAGAATGTGATTGCATTTGGAGATGGGGCCTTTAATGTAGCAATCAAGGTAAAATGAGGTCATATTAGTGCACCCTGATCCAATTTAACTGGTGTTTTTATAAGAAGAGCAAATGCGGACACACAAAGAGACACCAGGGTTGCACAAGCACAAAGCAAAGACCACATGAGGCTGCTGTCTTCAAGCCAAGGAAATAATTCTCAAAAAAGTCAAACCTGCCGACACCTTGCTCTTAGACCTCCAGCCCCAACAGCTGTGTGAAAATAAATTTCTGTTGTTTAAGCCACCCACTCTGTGGTACTTTGTTATGGCAGCCCAAGCAAACGAATACAGAACTTTATAAATCAAACAGTAGTAAGCAAAAGCGACACCTTAATATTTGAAAGAGCAATGATTAGGCATTAATGGTGGATTGAAATGGCAAGTTATGTTCCAGCTATTCCATTGAAGGAACAGAATTTGAGAAGGTAAATACTGAAGCTGGAGAGGCAGGGATGACTACATATTTTGCAGAGTACAGGGCAAAATCAAAATGTGGAGTTCCTTGTTCAAAAGGCAGGAAAAAAGTGCTGTTAAAGGTACAAAATATAAAGCTTTCTCTTGATTTCACGGCTTCTTTCTCCACTCATCATGGTGTTTTTACTTTGCTATTTCATGTAGCTCTAAGAACAATTTTAAATTATCAGCATCAATTTTACCACTCATCTTTATATTGTAGAATATTAGTTTTAAAATACATAACATTTAAATATTAGTTTAAATGTCAGAGCATTTAGCTTGATGTAGAATCACTGAAATTACGTCTTCTGTATTTTGTAGCTCACACATGCATAGGTATTTCCTCCTCATCAGAACTGTGGAAATGCTGCCAAGAAAAATGAACTCAACTGTGTTTATTTTACTTGACATGTGCATGTCCTACCAACACTCTCAGTCTTCAGCTTACTGATGAGGAAGGAAGGACCAAAATGAGAAGACATGATGGATTGTCCACATTTCCCTTTCCTTCTGTGTCACCATTTTCAGCCTCAGTGGGTAGCTAACACAGGCTGAATGACTTGGGACCTCTTGGATGTTTTTATCACTACTCTTCTTGCTGTGAACTCATTCCTGGCCTCTGACCACCTTAAGTCTCTGGGAACATTGGTGGAAACGAATCAAACAAGTGGCAGTAGAGTGTGGAAGAAAGTAAGTGGGATGAACTCCTGAGATCTAGCTTTGGCCTGATACTAACAAACTGAGTGACCTCAAACAGATCCTTTTCTTCCTGGATCACTGAATTTTGTCTTTTTCCTTCACTTGAGTGAAGTGAATTCTCAAGTGCTAGCACCCTGTTTTTCGCTTGTGGATATACCTCTCTATTATGAAATCATAATGTTTAGGTGGGACTGACCCTTCCCCCAGTTGGCAGATCCCATCCCTCTGGCCACAGTGATGGGCCACAGCTGAGAACAGAACCCAGTTAGAGCCAGTGAAAAGACTTGAGACCTGTAATTGGACTTCTGAGGGAGAAAGTTTATCTGTTCAATAGATTTGAGGTCATAAGCATGTGAGGCTTGGAGCTGCTCTAATCATCTTGCTGTCATGCAACAGTCAGCTTTGAAGTAAAGCCAATACACGAATGGAGAAAAGCAGAGCAAATATAAAAGTAGACACGCTGTGTCTCAATGACATTCTCTGAACTCATAGATCAAACTGTGCCCCAAACCAAAAGACAACACTGGATTTAAGCCAATGAATTCCTTTGTTCATTTAAACTGGTTTAAACAGGACTTGTGGTCACTTGCAAGGATAATGATCCTAGCTACTCTACTTCACATCTCTGAACCTTAATTCCCTCTACTGCAAAACAGCTACTTTGTGGATAGTAATTAGCATAAGAGAACATAACGGTATTATCTCTTTCAGGAGTGGCCATAATTCCAAGGTAGCAAAGACCATTTTTCAAAATGCCAAGAGCTGGTTTCTTTACTCACTAAGCATCAGATTTTCAGCATTTTGGACATCTTACATGACAGCCTTTAATACATGTAATGATTACTGTTCACATGTAATTCTGCATCCCCAGCTGAGGTCTCTCTTCTGAGCCTCAGATGTCATATCCAACCGAATGCTGGACACCTCCACATAGATGTTTTCATCTCAACCTGGCAGGTTGAAAACTGAGTGTGGATCTTCCCACCCAATCCCAAACCCCTATCATGTTCACAAGCAAAACCCAGCTTCCCAAGCCTGAAACCTACAAGTTGCCCTTTTCTCC